>NW_006239206.1:174380-323322 GCF_000226075.1 Solanum tuberosum | reverse complement strand
TTGTTTTCTCTAAACCCGGCCCCCCCCCCCCCCCCCCTTTTTTTTTTTTTTTAGTTTTAGTAGTTGTTCATCTGAACCATAAGGTGGAGGTTAAATGCCTAATACTTTGAGAGTATTAACATTTTTTATGATGGTGGTGTCCTTGCCAGTTTGCATGCTCCGCTACTATTCCTATTCCACCAGTTACCTACTACCTCCATCTGGCACAAGCACCGAGCCTTGGTGAGCAGCCTTTTACTGTTGGAGCAGCCGTCAACAGTAAAGGGGAAATACCATTGTTTTATTTTCTTCTTGGGATTTTTGAACATGAGCTTTGGAGTTTGAGACAAGTGTCTGTTCTTTTTTGCTCCAATTCAATTAAGTTTCAAAATTTATCACTTGAAGTCACACCTTTGATGTAACAGATTTTGGTAGGAACTAAAGACTAATGAATGATTACAGAACAAATGGAGGATAATATTGTGTAAGCATTAGTATCTATTTCTAATGCTGAAAACAAGTCAATCTAAGACCATCACATACCTAATGTTAACTGTTAGCCATTTAAAACGACTAGGATTTTGTTTTCTCAATTTTTATAGCATGGCAAAAGAAGTGTCACAGGGAAAAAAAGAATACTGTCATATACACAGTCTAAACACTTACTGACCCTGCATACAGTTTTTGTATTATACTAAAGAAGTTGTTGGGCTGCATCAAAGGATTTCATCTCATAAATTTTTTTGGAGACTATTCTTTTAATTTTTCACTATTGGCCTCAGGAGATTGCCCTTTTTTTTTATTTGCTCCATAACTGTGGAGATTATTTTTGTAATGCAGAAGATGAAGTGGAGCAGCCAAGCAGTCCATCTGTGAAGAAGACTGAAGAAAAGGGAGTCACTGTTGTCCATGAGGTCAAATGTAAACTTTATGTGAAGGTAACGTAGTACAAGTGCTTACTCCTGTTTAGAAAGAAATATATCCTGTATAGTCCTTTTTGGTGCTCTAATCATATTACTGGATGGCTATAACAATAAAAGAAAATCATATTACTGGATGGTTACCAACCATTTTTAAAGTCTTTGAACTTCACTTATATTTAGTCTAGATATATACTATCTTTTAAGAATTCTGATTTTTATTCATACTGCTTCTCTCGCATCAATATTTGTATGATTAGTAACTTAGGCATGTTTCATGTTGACAACGAGTGACTGATGAACTGAACTGTGATGGTCAATTTTGTCTGAGGCATGTCATAGCTGTTACTCTTTTATTCTGCCAACATTCTGTATAATAATTGTTATTAGGCTCTATGTTATGCGCAAGGGTAGCTTTCAGCAGGTGAAGCAAACGGAGGTGGTCATTGAATCATGTCCGATTTGTTGTTTTCTTTTGTGTTTTGCATGTGTGACTCCGCATTTTTTCTTGCATGAAATTGCAGTAATTCTTGTTTAGGACATTAGTATGCTAAACAAATTGTTCATACAGATTGCTACATTCTGTGATCTCATATAACAATTTATTTGAGAAGGTCAAGATAAGATGTTAGTCCAAATGATACAAAAAAGTATCTCATACAGCAATGTTGATGGGTAATATCTCATATAACAATTATCACCATTTTTTGTTGTGTCATTTTACTTTTTACCTTGTTCATTGCAATCAGCCTTTTGTCATCAAGGCACTACAGTTTCATGCCTCAAGTGCATAATACTAAGAGTTTGACCATGAACATTCTTTTCCAGATACAAATTCAAGCTATTGACTTATTTTATATGTATCAAAATTGTGTTGAATTTGAGATGGCTAGCTCAATCTTTTATCTGTTCCGGCTGTGACATTTCTTTTTCCTTATTTCTATTTGTTCAGTCAGCGGATCCAGTGGATAAAGATGCATGGAAAGACAGGGGCACGGGTCAGCTTTCTATCAAGTGTAAAGAAGGTGTTAGCAAGGGTACCCGGGAATCCAAACCAACTATCCTGATACGAAATGATGTAAGTTCCATACCATTTGTTGCTTCAAGTGCACCCCTCAGGCCATCCAAAATAAATAAATTATAGTATACCCTACTCCCAACAAGTCCAGACCCAACCTTTGGGATTTCACTGGTATGCTATTGTTGTTGTAGTCCTAACAAGGAAATGTTCTTTTATTCAGTTTTTATTTTATTGGATCTTTAGTAGGAAGGGATGCATAGTTGTCAGTCGAACTATAAAGGCAGAATTGTAAAATTGGCAATGAAACCATTTGTAATTCTTATTTGGTATTATCTAGCAAAATGCACAAACAGTCTTCACCTTATCCTAACGTAACTTTTTCCTTGCCAAATGTATGGTTCTATTTTGAGATCTCAGTTTTTTTTTAGGAAAAAAGTAATATATCTCAATATTCAAGAATAAACAAATCAAATCTAAGCCATGGTCTAATATATTTTATCAGACATCAGTCAAGCTCTTTACAGTAATCTAATGATCTTAGCTTTTAGATGCTGTATTTTGGTCAATGAATTCGTCTAGCTTGAATAGTTAGAGGTAGATACAAACTTAATTTCCAACAGGTTCACGTCACAGCTTGAGCTTGGGTTGCTTTGTTATTCAAGTCATGCTCAAGAAATGACGAGCTGAGTTGAGCTTGTCACCAATGTAGTGCATGAGTTTAGCTTCTTTCGTTTGCCCCTCTCTTCATGGTTCTTTTAATATTATAATAACTAATATAACATGTGACACAGCCTTAGTGGGCAATTACAAGTATCTATTTGGGTTAACCAGAGAAACATAGAAGATGCTGCTTCAATGATAGGAACCCTTGTTTTTTTGTCAGGCTGATGTAGCAGTTTGCTTTTGTTTTTCACTTTAAATATGGTTTTAGCACAAACCTAGGTGTTGTATTGTAAATATATACTAAGTGTTACCTTCTCAAAAAAAAAAAAGGTATCTATACTGGTGGGAAGTAGAAGGTACCTGTGAAATAATCCAGGTGTGCGCGAGCTACCCCAGACACCATCATTATCAAAAATAAAATATGAAATATTAATAGCAAAGATAACATTATAACAGTGGAAGTTTGGGATGTTATTTATTCTAGGGATGATATACTGAATTGGTCGAGAAGACAACAAGAAGACAAAATTTTCACTTCTCTTTGACTTGACACTCCAAAGCAAACAAGATTTTGTGTCCATCCTACATTTTTCTCCTTTTCTTTTCCCAGATAAATGCTGGATATATAATTGCTTATTTCAGTCGTCTTGCTCTTTAGACATGAGAACTAGATCACACCTTTACCTTTCTACTTATCAAAAAAGATTACACCTAACATTTTTTTGCCTATTGTATATTTGTTGCAGGTTGGAAAAATTTTGCTTAATGCATTGTTGTATCAAGGAATTAAAACAAACTTGCAGAAGAATTCCGTTGTTGCAATATTCCATACCTCGGTAATAATCCTAACCAAAAATATCCGTATTTTTTATTTTATTTGAGAAATGCTTGCCAGTTTGAACAAACTCCTGTAAGTGTAAATTTATCAAGCATGGTCCTTGAAAAAGCTTAAATGGTATTTTTTTTTAAAAAACAGTTGACATTTTCTGGAGTACTGCTGCACTCATTCTAACTACCGTGATTTCCAGTTTTTATCAAGTTACTTATAGAATAACAAAGCTAGAACTTGAAGAAATTATTTCTATTTGATGCCATAGGTTTATTTTATTCCCTTATCCTCCAACTGCACTAAATGGTTGAATGTATTGCTTATATTTCTTAGGGTGATGGTGACAATGATGATGTTGTTGCACGAACATTCTTGATAAGAACGAAAACAGAGGAGGATCGTAATAAATTGGCAGTAGCCATCCAGGAACATGCTCCTGCTGCCTGAGAACTACCGTGGCGTCAATTTTCTGTTTGTATCATTACCGACCTCCAAGCAGGACGGATGCTTGGAATGGATCACTTCACCTCTTCGACAGTTACCTGAAAGACTCTTGAAGTTCTAGCAGTTAAGTTATAGCTTAGAGGTTATTTTGCTGGACAAATGAACTGATCCTGCTATTGTAGGAAGTCCTGTCCCATCAAGAGGCTTTTACACACTGTTATGTATAGAGGAAAAATTTGAAATGTGCCCAACAGAACAATAAGAAATTGTAGACCTTTCTAATTATATTGTTGGGAATGAGTACCGTATTTCATTCATTTTTTCGTTTCCCCCCCAGTGTATATTTCAGCAGCTAAACTCCGTGTTGTCAATTGCAAACTTATGCTACTATTACCAAGCTTAATCTATTTGTGACATGTTGATTTTATGAACTATGAAGTATGGACTACAAATAATGCAGAAAGATTAAGACCTGATTTAAGGCACATTTTGAACTGAAGTGGGACTAGACAAAGCAAGAAGGCATGTAAATAAATGCTAAGGAGTACTCTGTCATTTTATTAATTGAACCAAGTAACTTGAAACAACTATTTTTAGTATGGGTGAAGTAATATGAAACGGTGGGAGTACTAACAGATAAAACTGAAAGTTGACAATCAAGCTGTGCTTTGTAACTTGCATTACTGTGCTCTACACCCTTCGTCTCAAATTATGTGTTGTGTTTTTCTTTTACACGCTCTATAAGAAAACATTAATTAGGAGAATTTTTTAACTATTCTATCCTCATGTATCTCTCATCATCATACATTTACTCTATTGAAATATTTGTAGTCTTCAAGAACAATTAGGAAAAATGGGAAAGAGGTATATTGCCTGCCAATTTTGAATCTTTTTGGACTTATATTATGTGGACATTGATTTTCTAAGTTGAAATGGGTGCCCTGATCCTCACATTACAGAGGCAAAACAAAGACTGCAGCCTCAATAGATACTCACCCAATGAAGAGATGAACAATATCATGAAAGCTACATTTCCAGACTTTTATACATCTTTATAACACACTGTGTACGTTTAGCTATGTAGAACAGTTAGTAAAGGAACCTTATGCGACTAGGCGACTCTCTTCACTGTCAGGGAGCACAATGTATATCCTCAACATAGGCTTGTACTTAAGGAACCTTACGCGACTAGGCGACTTTCTTCACTTTCAGGGAGCACAATGTCTAGCCTCATCATAGGCTTATACTTTTGAGGTATTTGAGCACCAGCCTGCATACAAACTTCAACCACAGCTGGAGCCTTCCCATAGAACCTCTTCAGTGCACTCCTCAATGGGGTTCCTTTTGGATCTTGAACATGCCACACATAATTAGGGGGAAATACCTCATCCACTGTTGCATCTTGCCAGCCATGTTTCCCATCCCGCCACTGGTGTTTAAATTCGCCACAGAGCTTAGCATTGTGACCCCAAGGCCCCACATGAACCTCCGAACAGTAACCACAAGCTTTGACAGTGTACTTCTTCATCAACTTTGTCACCCCCCATTTCACTTTCTCATATGCATCAATCGTCTCCTGGGCAATACGTGGCACCTCTGACTCCAATGGTGGAGCAAAACGTTCAAAAGACCGATGGGTATCAAGGTCCATAATAGCCGAATTTGTGTCTACGGTGGGTCTAGGCTCCTCAACTAATCCACCTATGTCGATCACTTTCTTTCCCATCATTCTGATGGGTTTAGTCCTTCTCCGTGAAGGATATCCTGGCAGATCCACACCAGCTTGGATGCAAAGTTCTACAACTGCCGGAATTCTGTCATAGTTGAATCGTGTCTCATGCTTAATGCGTGTGCCAAAAGGATCATACATATGGTATGACTCGATAGGAATTAGCACATCATTAATTGATCCCGTCACCCAGGAGTGGAAGCTTCTGCGACTACTGTTGGTTGGGCCAAGGCAATCCTGAATCTCATGACCACTTTGAGCAACATGGATTTGTGAGCATTCACTGCAGGCAAAAAATAGTAACTTAGTTGATAAAGAAATGGCACAATTACTCATTTCACAATATAACAAGCAAGAAAATCAACAAACAGTCCATTTTTAACAAGTTACCTACAAGCATGGACAGGAATAAAGTGGAGCAGTTGTGCAAGTCCTTTAATGAAAAGTTTCCAATCATCTAACAATTCGTAAGCCGCGGGAACTAGGCTAGGCACAAGCAATCCATTCTTAGGGGGTTCAAGCTTCTTTTCTATTCCAACCTCAGCCAACTTCTTGTCAGCCTTCGCAGCCTGCTGAATTTTCTTCAAAGGTATAGGATACGGCTTCTTCTTTTGCTTGGGCAGGACCAGGGGAAGATCCACATTCTGCTGCACAGCTTCACGTTTCTTAGAGTTTCGACCTTGGGGATGCCTCCTTTCAGTACAAAGAAAGGTTCCTTGTCTTCCTGGACCAGTTACATTATATTTATGATCAAACTGCAGCCAGAAACGAACACGTTAGCCTTCAGATGAAACATCAGGAATAAACCAAGGCCGAGGAGATACATAGTAAATATAAGAGATTGCAAGAACCATAGGGCCAAATTTCTCGAAGGCATTCTGTGATTAATATATGTTTAACCTAAAATCAGCAACATTAAATGCAACACCAGGGTTCAGAAAAAGTAAAAATAACTAAATGAATAAACTTCAGATATAAAGTTTCTCGAACATGATTATGAAATAACTTATTGAAGTGTGAAAAGAATGTAAGCAACAGTTGACTGCTTGTAGATGGTTAAAGCATACGACTTTGATCTTAGCAGCCACTTAAGTTTTGGACTGATTAATTATGGATATTAACATTAATATTTCAAGATATAAATATGAGAAGGAAGCCAAACTATGAATGGAAGTAAAACATAAGGTGGTACCTTTCTCCATGGATCACAAATGTAATGATGAAGAAAAGGAGGTCAAATGAAGTATCACTCAAGTGAAGAAGTTTGAATTGGAGTTCTGTCTTTTCTCGAGACATTATGTCTCAAAGCTTGAGAAGATTCAAGTATCTTCAGAAAAAGTCATTAATTTAAGGGCCTGTATTTGTAGGATACTAATGTATATTCTTCTCTCTCTGAAATCGTAAAACTGTAGAGACCTTCAGCCTAAATCTGAAAATTTTCAAGCTGGAAACAATTATAAACTCGTATTTCAAACTCTAGTTGCATCACTTTCCTTATAAAATTCCAACAAGAGCTCTTCCAATCCACCTCTATAACTAAAACATCTCTCTAGCTAAAAGTTGGCCTAACAGATCGCAAGCTATCGTTCAATCAGTAGACTGGTTCCCTCCCATGATCCCACTGACGCAGAATGCAGAGAGTTAGATGGATTTTTAGATAACTGCAAGGCAGTCCAGCAACATGAAACTAATGATAGAGCCAAGAAACCATTAACTGATTATGCCAAAATAAAGTTCTTTTTCTTATTCTGCATAACAACAAGCATTTACCAAGTTAAAGATTTCTCGGGACAAACAGCACAAATAATTCCCAATTCCTAAATTCAAGATCTGCATCAACTTTAGACTAGTCAGTAATATACAGGAGACTAGGAGAGTGCCCTAAGATCCAATTTCTCTGTAGAAAATTATCATCCAACCTTAAGCAAACGAAAAGATCAAGAAACAAATGAGTTGACACACAATACTCAAGGGTACCAATTATTTGAAACAGAAATCTGAATATATTATCGAAGATACTTGGACAACATTCAGTCAAGAGACGAGTTAAAAGAGGCACATCACAACTAACAAGAAAGCATAGTACTGAATAGTTATACATATATGAGAGTATTACTAGCTTCATGCTTCACATAATCCTAGCTTGAAAGCAGATAATGGAAAAATCTGAAAACAAGAAAAGTGACCACGTATTTGAGCAAAAGCACATAATCTAGGAAAGAGGGAAGAGGAACCTTCAGCGGAAGTGGATGAGCCCATCGCAGAGGCTTCTTATACACAACCACGCCTGGGAAAGCACCTGAAAAAAGAAGCACAAAATATTTTTCACGGAATTCCTTATACTAACATATAATAAGCTTTCATAAATCCTGGTACTTTGTCGAATCGATGAGCTAATATAAATTTCTATCGTTCACTAGAATCTTTGTAAAATTTAAATTTAAACAAAAAGAACATTGAAGTAGAACCATTTTGAGATAGCCACCATGGAGTATTAGTCAGAACTGAAATATGTTGTAGCATCTATGTGAACTTTGCTTTCTCTCTGCCTGCTAGCTCCAGTGAGAAATCAAATTTGTTAACTCAAACGGTTGTCCCCTACAAATTGAGCAGTTCAGGAATTAAATAAGATAATTCAGAAAAGCAAATTGGCCCTGTTCATCAACTAGATTAATTAAGTAACTTGAATCCAAATAGACAAATTTTTTTATGAATTTCACTACTTAGATTACAGAGTTACCACAGAAAGACCAAAATGGCTCAGAACTTAAACAAGTATTTACCAGATTTACTACTTGAAGTTACAGAAGCACTGCAGAGAAGATTACACTCCATTCATACCAAAACACAATCAGGTTTGACAGGTATTAATGAGTCCTCTCTTTTAACATATGTTCACCATATCATCAGCAATCAACAAAAAGCACACATATATTAGCAGAGAATTAAGAGTTATTGTCAAGAAGATAAACCAAAATGTACCAAATCATTCTTATGGACTCTGATAAAATACCAAGTTCCTCGTAAATAAACTCATACACGAAATGAAACTACGAGACCAAACTTTAGAGCTGAGACAGTTTTGTGCAAAATCGTCAACTAGAGAACTGCTCATGTATTCAATTCATGTTTTAATAATCCATTACACAAAAGAAAAATTGGGATCTAACAACTGTGTTACTGATGCTACAATACACCAAGATTTTTCACTTCTTTTCCTCCTAGTGGAGGCAAGAGGGTTTATATAAATCTCTTTCAATAAATGTGGTTTCTTAGTTACTAATATTACTTTCATCCAACTATTATAAGCTTCAGTTCCACTTGCTCTCCTGTAATCTTTTTGGATGCCACTAAACCCCAAAGAGTGGCATATTAAGTTCACATCATAGCATCACAAAATACAAACCAATCTGCCCCTCCCCTTATTCCTGCCTCACCCCACCACCCCAGTCACAAATCCACCCCCTTCCTCTCCGACATACCTCCCACCAGCAACAGCTGCCAGGTAACTCTGTCCACCCAGGATAGGACATATGGGAAGAACCACCTAGTGTTTTTTTGTCTCCGCTGGGATTTAACCCTGAGACCTCATAACTCTCACAACCACTTCATTCATTGACCACTAAGCCACACCTTGGATGCTCCACAATTTCCATAAGTTGTCCACTATCTACCTCTAAAAATCAAGAATCTACCATAAATGAACCCAAAAATCCAATCTTTGGACCCCCAAAAGAAAAAGAACAACAAGGAAGGCGTAAAAATCGCACCTTTGAAAATCAAAGAAACTATATAGTACTAATAATTCAATGGCGAGGATGGGTAGTGAAAATGTTAAGTTTACCTCAAATTCTTGAATCTACGTGGGAGTTTCTGCTACAACTTGATTATGCCACTGAATTTCTTTGAGCTTTATACTACAAAATGGTTGATGTGTGCTCACCAGAAAAGCTCTGAAGTTCAACCTCACTAGGATTTAGCAGATTAAGCAGTTGAAATGGTTTGAGTTGAGAAAAAACAGAGATTTTTGTATAAGAGTGTAATTGTTACTTTGACCCATGAAGTTTGAAAAGGGTCAATATTTAGCCCTCAAGTTTCTAAAAATTATATATATTCCCCATTGTTCTTTAATTTGATCTTAAATAAATGAAACTCCTTAGCCAAGTCAATCAACGTAGCACTCAATTTTCCTTAACTACTAGTTGTGCAAAAGCTTTTGTGTTTTTTTAATATAGTCGAGAAATTTATCCAAGATAAAAACATCAATTGAAGTCTTTAAGGCTCCAAGAATAATGGGTTCACCCTTCTATCATTCTCCACTTAAATACTAAATTTAGTTCACTTGATACAAAGTTCAAATTTATGATATAAGACACAAGTCAAATCCTTATATTTAAGAAATATAGTAGACACCATCACCATTTAAAAAGTCAATCAATTCATTCTTTATACTACATGTTACATAATTTCTTAATATGCAAGTATATTTCAAAAGAATTGAAGAATCAATATTCAAATTTACACACAATAACCAAATAATTTGACCCTCATATTTCGTACCCCGTCATTCTTATGGGTACAAATACTGGACAATCCGATGTAGCGATATATAAATTGAATAGAAGAAAATAATTTCTTCAAATATAAAAATAAATATCCCTCGTAAAAGAGACATACAACTAAAAACAAATTTGTAAAGGACTACAAAATCAAATCTCCCGAACAACTATATGACAATTGGATCAGTTGGACTAGCTCAACTCAAACTAGATGAGCAGGAATTTCATTACATCACTTAAAGAGTCGATCCCAGTACAAAATATGACTAGTGAACATATGATATAACCAAACTTTTTTTCAGTTAAGGAGACAAATCTCCAGTCAAACATATTATACTGGCAATGGAGGGAGATTTCATTGAACAAACGTCAGTGCTATAGAGAGGCAATATATGTAAAGATACACTTCAAGAACGAACGACCCAAATTCTAATTTATGCTCTGAAAACAAGTCATGTACGAATTTCTGCTTCATGATTTATGTTGAAGACAAATTTAAGAGGAACATCAAATTGGTAAGTGCCCTGTGAAAGGGTTCCAAACACAGAACATATTGATGAAAGGTGCTAACAACAATATGCTCTTCTTCTTTTGCAAATACATTCAAGTTTTTATTTCTTAAATGAAAAACATCATTCGCCAGCCAGTCAATAAGGACAGGCTTTCTCAAAATCCTTCTGCTCACTACGACACATCTCAAACTCATTTGTGTTGTAGTACATGCATCCAGCATAAGCATCCATCTCTTTGTTACACTTCTGATGAAGATCCTTCAACCTAGAATATAAAACAGCAGATTAAATTTCTCAAAGTTGCACAAAATATAATGATTTATCAAGTATCACTCAGATCTCTCAATGTTGTTCAAACTATAAAGACTACTCATCAATCTTCCAACTTGGTTTAAAACAAATACTTGGTCAAGTCGTGTACTGAAATAGGACCAAATATAGTGGAAATCCAACAAAAGAAGAGAAATGTGACCACTCCTCCCTATTTTGAGTTTGCATTTTTTCTCCTTCCCATCTTAAATTTAGGCTATTAACCTATGGCTACAGCATTAATGTCAAATCTGGATATCTAGACAAGGTAATTCACTTTTATTCAAATCTTACCATGTACACTGGCTGGGAGTCCCAAGCAGCTTACAAAGAGGGTTTTGCAAAAAGTACAACGCGTAAACACCAAGAATGTGCACATACTTGAATAATAGAAAGTACATCTCACACAGCAAGGGAAGACCTTTTTTCTAAAAAAGAATATAGTAGTTGACCACATGTTACTTATAGTTGCTTCTCTACTCATAAAATCGGATGGATGGAGAGATAAAACTAGTGACAGGAGAGAATATAATTTTCCATCAGATAACAAAAATGTAACAAGTAGCCGAGGATTCTGTTTAAGTAGGTATGATTTGATTGTGCAAAGGAAGGGTTTGTTTCATGTACTTGACTAATGGCACTTTTAAGAGGGTATGCATCAGTTTGAGAGCATCAAAATGGTGTCAATGTATTGAGCAATAATGTGATTGATCAGGTTTTAGTTACAACGTCGATATGTGGGGAGTGCGAAGTTGTAGACATTTTAGATAAGCTGTAACCAGTTAGCACTGTGAAGGCGCCTTAAAAAGGGAACAAAAGTTTTAGCATTGTCTCAGAATAGGTCTCGGGGATTTTAATGGGATAACTATCAAAGTCCATTGTCCCTGTCACATGCATACCAAATAGACATGACAATATCCAAACCATGTTTCATTGTAATTCAAATAGAAAGAAGCCTAAACTACTTTTGATTCATAGAGTCAATGGATCCAGATATAATCCTACATTATATAAGCATTCAAATACTCTGAATGACAATATTCAGCATTGGCGTGGTTAGGAAGGTAGAACCGCAGAAGAGACTGAAATAAGCCCCAATTACAATTTCCATCCTATAATGCAAGCAATACACTCATCAGCACATGAAAGAAGAAACAAACAACTACAAGCATTCATAATCTTATATAGAATTGTCAACTTCCAAGCTTAACATTTCTTCAACCTTTCAAAAGTATAAGTTTAGTCACATCGTGTTCACAATAGTTTAACCTCTCTCAAGTATGAAAAACAACTTACTGTTCCTCAATACACAAACTTTCTGTTTTAACTGCTGGAGGTGGACTTGTTTATAGTATTGTTTGATACTATGTTGCATTATGCTTCTGATATCTCTCTGTGCAATAAAGGTAATCCAGGAAATATATCTTATTACTGAAATGCTGTGACTTATCACCAGACGCCAAAATTGCACTAGGTATGTTGCTGTCAATGTTGTTGAAATGTTGCTACTACTCTATCAAACTATTACAAAGCAGTTGAACAGTGAATCATCTTCCCTTTAACTATTACGAAAGAAACATTCATAAAAAACATCTAATATCAACCAACCAACAACATTGCAATATGAATATAGTCTATATTCATTCTGCTCTATTCAGAGTCAGGTCACTTTATACTGGTAAATAATTTGTCCTATAAGGCAAATTAAGGGTTCTTTGGAACTAGACATTCTTTGAATCACACACTTATTCCTATTCCCTGTTATGACATCTCTCCAACAAGACAAAAGAGTCATTCCAGGATAACACCAGACAAAGATAATTGAAACACTTGATGTTAAATTTTATGACCACTTAATCTCAAAGCTTAAAATATTGGAGAGGGAAAGCATTATCTACTTATAATTTTATAATCATGGTGTCCTGACCAGTTTGAGCACACCTCGACTAAATCTACCTCCCGTCAACACATGGATGAGAAAAAATCACCTAGTGTTTGCCTCAGCTGGGAATCGAATTAGGGACCTCAGTTCTCAACCCACCTCATTGACCACTAGGCCACACCCTAGGATACATTATCTACTTAATCATCTCCTTAATCACAGTCCAAGCATGTGATTATTTTTTTTATTATTTTGTGAAACTTGAATCAAGTATCTCTGCCTACTCCAATAACATGTTAAGAAAATAAATCTATTTACTTAATCATGTCTTCAACACTTCCCACAGTGAATTAGAAAACTATCAACTCCTGATTACTAAAAGCAAATACACAAACAAAAAAGCCCTAAATTTTCACCTTATAATATACCGAACAATCACACAAATCACACAACTGTAATAGTAAAAACAATCTCGAAATCGGCAAAAATTATCAGAACTAAGAAATATTTCGATGTGAATTCCTCACTTACAGGCTAAGGACACAGCGAGTGACTTGTTGACCTTTTTGGAGGCATTTCTCCGGGTTTGGATCGTCCTTCTTGCACTTGAGATATGCTACATTCTCGCTCCGGCATCTAATATCTATGTGCTTCGACGCCGACATCAGCACCGCCGATGTTGGGATCGGATTTCCTACAGCATCCACTGCGCTACTAGCCATTCTCTAATCGCCAAAACTTCGTTCACTCTTTGATTGAAACCGTCTAGTCTTCGGATTGCTGCTGGTACATTTCTTCTCCTGAAACTTGGGCTCATTATTTGGGCCGCCGTGTGTTCTGATTGGGCTTGAGGCCTGGTAATTTGATTAAATGGGCTAAGAGTTAATTTTCAAGGTAAACAATACAAATCTCACTACTTTAGGGCATAATTGCGTATCCATTTGTGAGTTTTTGGAATTATCATTCATGCAAGAATTTGATTCTCAGATACATGTATTTGGCACGTCTAGATACATGTATCTCAAATACATGAGGTCAGAAATAAGTGTAATTTGTTTCAGATACACTTATCCAAGTGAATTCGCATGCATTTGGGATACACACTGACTTTCTCGTTTGCCTCTCTCTATGTATCTATATTTCAAAATGTATTTGTATCTGTATTTCGTATATGGATTTTGGAATGTATCTGGTATCTGAAATACATGTATCGAATCTGATTCACACATATCAGGGATATAGTGCTCGCTTCCCTCCTATCTTGTTCCCCTCTCACTCACTTCCTCCTATCTCGTTCCCGTCTCACTCACTTCGTTGCCCACCTTCTCTCTCTACGTATTTATATTTCAGAGTGTATCTGATAACAAAAATACATAAATCTAGATGTATTTGATTTGAAATTTTATATGAAATTATTAATTAGCGAGACAATATGTAATTAGAATTAATAAATACGGTAGAAATGGTTGTGTAATTAGGTAGTTTTCCATTTTTTTATTTGGGCCGACCCGAGTCCAGGTTATTGGTTCTGTGGGCTAAAAAGAGCTGTTTCTTCGGGATCCGGTGAGCTTTAAGGAAGAAACAATGGCAAAGCGTTCGCCGGCGACTCCATCGTTGACGTGAACTGTGTTAATGGTATAGTAAATGACAGAGTGATTTTACTGTAACTGTCCACTGATATTCAGAACCTTTTTGTTGAAGTCTCTTAGAACCAGGTTCTCTTATGGTTTCTGTAAAGTTCCATTTTTTACTGTGAAATAAATTTTGCCTAAACTCTAAATACGTACATGTTTTTGTCTTCTTTTTCGTTTGGGTATGCTTAATTTCTGCGTTTTTCTGGGTAAACTGTGTTGGGATTTTCAATAGAACTGAAAATGTTACAAACCCAACAAGGAGCAGCTGTTCTTGTTTCTAATTTGCTGAAAACCCCACCACTCAAAGCTCTTACACTCTTCAAATCCTCAATCGAACAAGGGTTTCATCAAACCCACCAATCTTTTTCTATAATCCTAGACGGACTTCTCTCGAGCAACTCAATCTCAGTTGCTCAATCTCTAATCTTACAGTTAGTTTCCGGCAGAATCACTTCACCCCATTTCACAGTTCCTTCATTACTTCACCATTTGACTCATACCCATTTCTTGAATTCTACTCCTTTATATGAAATTGTCATCAATGCCCATCTTCAATCTCAGTTAATAGAAGAAGGTTTGGTCTTTTTTAATGAAATGATTGATAAAGGACTTGTACCTTCATCGAACACGTTTAATAGTATTCTTTCTAGTGTTATAAAGAATGGTTCTTTCGAAAAGGCTTGGTTGATTTTCGAAGAATCAATGGGGAAGGAGTTCCTGGATATGTATAGTTTTGGGATAGTGATAAAGGGTTGTTGTGAGTTTGGTGATTTGAATGGTGCTTTTGAGGCATTAGCTAAATTGAAACAAATGGGGTGGCGACCGAATGTTGTAATATATACTACTATCATTGATGGGTGTTTTAAGTATGGTGATGCTGGAAGAGCAAAGGAGTTGTTTAGTACGATGTCAGTCGAGGGTATTATACCTAATCAGTACACTTACTCTGTATTACTTAATGGTTTCTTTAGGCAAGGACTTAAAACGGATGGATTTGAGCTTTATGAGAAGATGAAGCTTGATGGAGTGTTTCCTGATATATACACTTATAATTCTCTTATTAACGTGTATTGCAGCGATGGAGAAGTTAGCAAAGCTTTTGAATTATTTGATGAAATGCGTCATAATGGGGTAGTATACAATGTTGTAACTTATAACACTTTGATTAGAGGGTTATGTCAAGAGAAGAGAGTGTTGGAAGCTGAGAAACTAGTGGATCAAATGAAGCTGGCTGGGTTGCACCCTAATTTGATCACATATAACACTCTAATAGATGGGTGTTGTAGTGCTGGAAAGCTTGAGAAAGGATTAACTTTGTTCAATCAGATAAAATCATATGGGTTAACACCTACATCAATCACGTATAATACTTTAATTGCGGGTTTCTCTAGAGCTGGAAATCTATCAAAGGTTGTTGACTTTGTTCGTGAGATGGAGGAAAGAGGCATATTTCCTTCAAAAGTCACATACACAATTCTTATCGATGCATTTGCTCGATCCAACGACATGGAAAAAGCACTTGAGGTGTTCTCGCGTATGCATAAAGCTGGTTTGACTGTAGACCTTTGTACATATGGTGCCTTGATACATGGGTGGTGTAGTCAAGGGAATATGAAGGAAGCATCGAAATTGTTCCTATCGATGTCTGAATATCATCTACAGCCTAATGATGTAATATGCAATACGATGATATTTGGATACTGTAAAGAGAGCAGTTCCTATAGAGCCTTGAAGCTGCTCAAAGAAATGGTTGAGAATGGAATGATTCCAAATGGAGCAAGCTATTGCTTGACGATTGAAGTTCTTTGTGGTGATGGGAAATGGAAAGAGGCCGAGGTTTTAGTCAGTGGCATGATGAAATTCGGTCTAAAACCCTCGGTTTCATCACGTGATCTGATTCAAAAGGCAAAGAACGTGACAACTTAAAGATATTATGAAAGCGATACCTGAAATGTATGCACACAATAAGCATGTGAAGCAACATCAACTAGAAAATGAATGAAGGCTTAGATACCTTAGAGTGCCTTGTCCTCATCGTCATGGTAAGCTTGCTGCCACCCTGATTTACCTTACAGAAAAGTCAGTAACACCTTTTGGTATTGAATATGGAGTGTTTGTAGTTTCATGTCATTTGGTGTACGTATGTTACATTCCTAGTGTATCTTATGTGGTCATTCTTTTGTTCTCATGTTTATGTAGTTTATGTTATTTTGCAGCCCTTGTTCTCGAGATTATGGAGACTACTAATTAATCACAAGCTTACGCTGATTCTTGATAGAAAAGAAAAGAGGAAACCTTCTTTACAAGCTTGTAAACGATTTAATACTATACTTCCTACAGAAGTCTCATCAACATTGGAGTTTGGTAACCGCTGCATGCTACTTTTTTCATCATATGATGCAGCAAAAATAACTTAGTTCATATGTGTAGTTCTGTCATAACATTGGGTTGACGATATCAACTGTAGTGGCTTTTAGGATCTACTGTTGTTGTTAGTGTTGTTTTCTCTCTAAAGAAGGTAACTTAATGAAGTTGTTTGGATTCCTCTTTGTGGGTTGAGGATGACAATCTGGGGTCATGAAAATTTCTCGACAAGGGAAACTTCAAGTCAAGACACAAACCCTGATGATACTTCGTCGTGATCCTTTTGCTGAAGGATCAAGATTTGAAGTAATAGGAAGGGAATCACTAATGATACTGTCATCATAGTTCATTTTAGATTAATTCTTCTTTTGCTGTGGATATCTCATAGTGGAATGAACAAGACTTTTTTGAAGGTTCTTATTGGGGTTGATATGCACATTGTATCGATATCTCAAGTAAGCAGCTGATAGAATTTGGATAATTTGGGCCACCCCTGAATTCAGTCACCATGGATGATGGATACAAGCTCATGATGCAACTTCATTTTTTATTAATCTTTTTTGGTAGGTAATCGAGTATCCTTATGCACGAAGATAATCAATTTGCTTGTTGTGTTCGAACTCTATTATGGTTTTTTTTAACCACATTCTCTATAAGACTCTCTTATCTTATCCTTCTCTGAGTTCTAGTCATGGAAGAACGAACCACTCCCGAAATTTCTTCGTGGCGGCTCCCTTACATTGGAACCTCAATTTCTAACTCTCACAAGCCTTCTGAATTCTGATTCCAAATTGCCTTGTATCTGCAGTCCCATTTCTTGGACCAAAGATGCAAGAAAGTCTAGTTATTGGTGGCTCTTCATATTATTGCTTCTTTTTATCTGATAAAGTGATAAATTGTCTGTGTAAATCTAGCAAAACATAGCTGGTCCCAAATCCACATAAAGGAGGGTCACTCATACAAAAATAAATGAGGGGAAATTGTGGTAAGTTTAGGTTGAAAAATTTCGAAAGATCTTAGTAGCTAGATGAAAAGAAAGCAAAACCGATTCATGTTATAGTGAGGGGAGAAGTGTGAACTATCTAAATTTTAAACTAATGAAAACAAAGTTGTGTGAGATTAATACAAGTGTCGTGTTACTAGGCAGGTATATATCTAAATGAATGATTCAGTATAGTCGATTTCAACTAGTTTGAATTAAGATAGAATCAATATACATACATATATAAGTTTTATGTTGTACCAAAAAGAGAAAGTTAACAAGTGTAGTCATGGATTCATTTAACCATATGGTTCTTTTGGTCATAAAGTTATTTAATTTTTTTCATATTTTTCTTTATTTGTAATGAAGGACCACTATATCTGATGAATGAGTAATACTGCTTACAATGTAATAACCAATTTGGGACCAGAGAACTCATTGTATGAAAAAACACTGACAACATAACCAATAAGGAAGAAAGTGCAACCACTATACAAAATTCAGTGTGCAAAAATAAATTGAAAAAACTAGATAGGGACCATATTAATAATTGATACTCCCTCAATCCTGAAATAAGCGTTGTTTTAGCTCATTTCACGCTTATTTAAAAAATGATATGATTTACTAAGGTATCCCTGTTTATTACTCCGAAGCACGGAAGTAGTAGTTTTTTAATATAAGGAAATATTGGAAATGATTACTATTTTTTGTGTTAAATTTCTAAAGCGATACTTATTTTGGGATAGAAATCAACAAAAGAAAAAGTAAGTGGACCTGACCTTTGACTAAAAATCTTTTTCCAGAATCATCCCATTCTGAAGACTCACAGAAATATACAGACTTTGCCTCAATCCACAATTTCTTTTTTGCTGAAGCAATACTTATTTTGGAACGGAGGAATTAGCAAATTAATGGATTTATAGGGTGTGTTTCGTATGGATTTTTTCAATTTCTCATGTTAAGTTGGTCAAATTATTTCAAAAAATATTTTCTTTACGAAAAAAAGAACCTTAAAATGAGTAAAATGATTTCTGTAACGGAAAATATAAGTTTCACAAATTACATTTCAAGTTTATTGTCTATTCCACACCAGTCAATACCTCCAACACCCAACCATCCCCAGCCTCACCAATCTCGAAACCCCCCCCCCCCCGCTTAATTTGTATCTCATCACACCCTATAGTTTCACTAAATTATATATAAATGTTCTTAAAATAATATTTTTCTTACTTACTTATTAAACATTAAAAAATAAATAAACTCACTTATGTCTAAAACATATTTTTCACGAAAAACATTTTCGTTTTACGCTATGATAACATAGAAAATAATGATGAATGGAGAGATTTTGTTGGTAACAATAGTGATAAGTTAATTATGATACCACTTTTTTATTCAACACAAGATATATTTTGAGAATTAGGTGAAATAAACCAAAAGTAGACACTTATATCCTTTTCTAAAAAGTTTTATCTTTTTCTGGAAAGGTCCAGATTAATATGCTATTTTCCTTGAAAAAAGTTCCATTAATTATTACTCCCTCCGTCCCATTTTATATGATGTACTTTGATTTGGCACAAACTTTAAGAAAAATGGAAAGACTTTTAAAACTTGTGGTCCAAAATGAATGATAGAAATTTGTGTGGTTGTAAATCATTTCATTAAGGGTAAAAAGACATTTTATAGGCAAATTGTTACTTAAAAATAGAAAATGTGTCATTCTTTTTGGGACTGACTAAAAAGGAAAGTAAGTCATATAAATTGGGACAGAGGGAGTAGTATTTTTTAAGAATATTCACCTAATCGTCAATTTGATGTAACATTTGACGTCTTCTTTTTTAAAGTTATTTTCAATCCTTTTTATTATTTTTAAAGCAAAAGAATATAAGTGGAGGATGGAACCCTTTGGGTATTGTTTAATCGAATCCAATAATATCAACATGAAATATATATTAAGTAAAAAAAGAAATCGACAAATATTATATTATGAATTCATAAATTTAAAAGTACAATGAATTTATTCTTTAGAGACATCTGGTTCTTTTCTAAAAAAAAGGCGATTTAGTGCTAGATAGCATAAGGAATGATTGAGAGAGCGATTTTTTTTGGATATATAATTTAAATCCATAGTAGAGGTCTAAAAAAAATTGTCTGAAAACTATTTTCACATTCGATTCAGAAGCACTTTTTTTTGTTAAGTTTTATCATTTTCTTTCGTGTGAATTCCATTTAAAAATGAAAATTTAAAATTATTATATGTAAGTCTAAGTCTATCTCCAAGCTAGCGTTTGTTTGCCATGAAATTTAATCAGGTTTTGAAAATCTACTCTTCGATAATTGACTCAGACCAATTTTTGAATTTTGAGGACTTTCAATTACAAAACTTCAAGAAGTCAGTTTTAAATAATATACACGTCAAATATAACATTAATGACCTAAATTTTTAAATTTCAACTTCAAATTTTACGGGTTAACTAGAGCTTAGAGATATGCATGCACATGATTAGATCTTTACACCTGCAGAAAATGGAGGGACTCTTTTTCACTTAATAAAGTGTGCTTTACAAATTGTAGAATCTCCGTGAATGGATGGCTTGATTTGTATTGCGTTATTTGATAAGGTGATTCCAAGTTCACATGTTCAACAAATGTTCTGTCAATTTTCTTTTTTTCTGAGATTTTAATTTTATAAAATATTTCATAATATCACGTCACTAAAGAATAACTTTACAAGCTGGAGAGAATTAAAAAAAAAAAAAAAAACTAAAAGATAGTTGTACCTACTATTCATAAAAATAGAATTAGTTTGAAAAACACATCGTAACCTTCTACCTATTGGATCAAATTTATCTGAAATTTCAGATTACCCTTCCATTAATGACATAACTATACGATAATTTAAACATTTTTTGATTATACGAATTATATTTTTCTTTTATATTAATCCTACTATATATACATTAATTCATTGAGCCTTAATAATAAGGTAGCATTAATATTTGAATGTTTTTAATTTATTTGTTTAATATTTGTATTGGAATACGACTATTTTTAATTTGTGCAGAATAAAGCCCAACCTTTCCTATCAAGGATTTTTCTTTTCTTGTAACTCCAATTCGAAACCTCTGATTAAGCGAGAAGCAACCTCATCCACTCCACTACGATGTATAAATTAAAGTTGTGTGTGATGATCATGACATTGTGGCACGTTGAATATAATTATGATTTACTTTCCGGCAGACGCCGTTCACGTTTTTGGGGCAGCTTTACACTAAAAGACACATTAAACTAAAAATAACATTTGTTTTCTAGCTTCTACTAAAAGACATGATGAAACTAGACTAATTTATTTTATTTTTTTGTTTAATTTCCCAATGATAGTGGATTATTATCAGTCTCATATTATTAGTTAGTACTATAACTTATTAAATCAAATAAAAAGATTTTAGTGAAAAATATTTTTGTTTGACTGACAATTTTTTCAAAAAAAATTAAATAATAAAAGTATTTGATCGAACTTTTAAAAAGTGTTTTCAAATATATATTTAAAAGTACTTTTTGTTTGAGAGAAGAGGTTTTGATATTCTTCAAAAACACTTTCTTTTTTTTAAAAAAAAAAAACTTAATCTAACATCTCACTTTTATTAAAAAAAAAAAAACTGAAAAATAAGCATTTTGGGGCTTTCAAGAAATTGATCAAATATGCTATGAATTACTCATAATAAAAAATAATAATATTTAAATTAAATTATATAATTTTATTATTTTGAGTGATTTAATAAAGTGATTTGATTATTTTCTATATTAAAATATAAAAAAATATTTTGATAATTTTTTTAAAGCTGACTAGTTATTTTTGATAGAAGAGGATATCACACGTGACACGTACGTATGTTATAATGTGTACTTTTGATATTTTTTTTATAAAACAAATCGAATCGTATCTAAGCATAGTTAAAAATTATTTTCTTACATCACTATACTTTACCCATTTTATCCTCTGACCAAATTCACTTTAATTTTCATTTTCCTTTTAAGAAAATTTATTAATTATGGCCAATTTTTTCTTATATATTTTTCAGATTGTATGACTTAGAATATGCTAAGAAAAAAAAAGAACGGACAACTTTGATTTTACTCCATATTCCAAAGTTACTTTTTTTTGTTGTCCACTAAATATTCTTTTTTAAGACTATATTCTATACTATCATTAATATTCTATATTTTTCTGATTTAGATTCATGTTATATGAGTATAAATTACTAAAGAAAAAAATGCTTTCACCAAGGGAATGTTCTAATTTTAAAAGTTCAAACACAAAATATCTAAGCGAATGAATTTTATGTATTTGCGAGATCAATTAATAGCTAAATTAAAAATAAATAAATTTACATTCAATTATGAGAGGATAACTTGAGCAATTAAAATTATGACTTCTTTTACGGTTAACTATGAATAATTGATAAATAATGATTTCTACTTTACTAAGTCTATTTAATTATTTAAGTTCATGCTGTTGATACAATTCTTCTCTTCTGAATCAGATAATTCTAATTATTGATTCTACTAAACTTAATAGTTATGATACAAATTTTATATTTATACTGAGAAAATTGTTAGATATCATTTATGTATATAATAAATAAGGGAATTGCTAAATGGCCAGAAAATTTGATCAGAAAATAAAAAAAAGCTATAATATTTTTTTTATTTTAAAACAATCTGATCTTTTTTCTGTTTTTTTTAGTTAAAATGTATTTAAGTTAAAAGGGTAAAAATATTTAAAAATTATTGATTCTACTAAACTTAATAGTTATGATACAAATTTTATATTTATACTGAGAAAATTGTTAGATATCATTTATGTATATAATAAATAAGGGAATTGCTAAATGGCCAGAAAATTTGATCAGAAAATAAAAAAAAGCTATAATATTTTTTTTATTTTAAAACAATTTGATCTTTTTTCCATTTTTTTAGTTAAAATGTATTTAAGTTAAAAGGGTAAAAATATTTAAAAAATTAAAATAATATAAAAAAACTATCATTTTAGCCAAATTCTGGCCAAAGATTTTTTCAATAAATAATTTATGAGACAAAAAAAGTTGGTCCACAAATTTTGAGGTATAGTAAATCCCATCTTGTCACAATTTACATGACTAAGGTTACATTATCAAGGGAATCAGTGTGACAAGTAAAACACTTTTTTGACACCAAATCCCAATTCATTTTAAGGCTGTTATTGATGTTCCCACTTTGCATCTTTATCCACTCAATAAAGGTATACATTTTTCTTGTTTTTCCTAAATGTATTGATCTCCTGCAATAATTTCTTGTTTCATTCGGTGTTTGATTTTTGTATTGAAATTTAATTATTTTGAATTTGTATAATATAGAAATTTATTTGAAAAGAAACACTTTTTCTATACATAGGTTCGAACTTGAGACCTCTGATTAAAAAATAAACAATCTCATCTGGTACACGTCATCCTTTAATAGTCCCTGTAACAAAATTAAGTAGAAACATAAGAGATTATTTGGTTAATGACCATATAAGATTCATTCATGTATTAAAAATTGTATAATTTCATATTTTATTTTATTGTAAAAATAATAAGAAGAATCACATTTCGTTTTAAAATATTTGTCACGATTTATTTTTTGAGAGTCTAATAATTTATATTTTGATCAATTTTAAGATTTTTTTTTCACTATATTGATATGAAAAAATTATAATTTATAGAACTTTTCATGTAATTTTTGAATATTTAAATTAAAGTATTAAATTAATATTATCTAATTAGCTTTGAAAAAAATAATTAAAATAACTATGGAGAAACGAAATGTGACAATCGTTTGGAAACAAAAGGATTATAATATTTGGTTGAATTTTTTCTCTTTCCACACAAAACATAGCATTGTTAGTACAATATTTGGTTTATGTCTTTCTTTTTGCATAACTAATTTATACGTGTAAGTTGTAAGAGATTCTATATACTATTTTCTCCAACATAGAATATAAATAACTAATACATAAGTAACTAAATTATGCATAATTAAAATTTGAAAAATAATTATTCTTTGCATAACTAATATACATATTATTAATATACACATAACTGATTTAAATATTACAAATACCTACATAACTAATTTTTATATTACTAATATCTACATAAATATCACCACCAATTAAATTACCTCTAAGGACTCCCGTTCTTTCAATTTGTTTATCGAAATTTAAGATACTAGTATGTAAATATTTAGTCAATCAATCATATATATCATACATTTTTAAACTATTTGAAAAACTTTATTTAAGTTGAGAATCTATCATAAATATTCTCTCTATTTCTGTAAAAAAAAGATAAAGTATGTGTATATCTTACCTTCTCTAAATCTTACTCATATAATTATCATCTATACCTTCATCAAAAACTAGTTAAGGAGAGTTATGTAAATAATTTGTACTTGCAATTTTATTTAGACTATTGTTGTCCATATTATTTGTTTTGACGGGAAAAGATTTTAATTTATCCTTGTATTTCAAGTAATTATTTAAATTCTTTCTTTATTAATAGTTAGGGTCAAATATATTTGTATATTATATTGTTATACAACTATGTTTAACTACTCTATCATTTGCATTTGAACTTTCACTTCAACTCAAAAAAAATTGTTATTTTAGAAATTCAAGAAAAAGGTTAATAGTATTGCCAACTATATCCTATATATTAACGTAATTTATTTTAATAATGCTCAAATCTAAAATAAAACATCTAGTAAATAAGTATAATTTAGTCAATTATATATTAAATTTATTGTTTTTCTTAATTAATGATGTGAAAAGAATTAAAACATCGATTAAAATTAATACACGAATAAACACATTTTGAGCCAATGTTATAACGATAGATATATACATATATTTTAACAAGGGATAAGGGTCTGAAAAATAATCCAACTTTGATCGAATTTGCTGTTGCGATACTAAACTTTCATGAGGACCAAGTACCTCCCTAGACTATTTAATACCATATTTTAAACATATATATTTGCCCATGTGGGCATAAAAATTAATGCAAAATTATAAATAGTAATCTGTCCACGTGGACACATATATACCTTTAAAATACATTATTAAATAGTTCAGGGGGTAAAAAATACACTATTAAATAGTCTAGGGAGGTAATCGGTCCTTATGAAAGTTTAGTATCGTAACAACAAATTCGACCAAAATTAGAATATTTTTCAGACCCTTATCTCTTTTAACAAATAGTAAGTTTTACATATTTGTTTGAATTAGGTAGAAAATCTTAAACTTTAGAACTTTATAGCATTAAAATAGTATTTTTCTTTTTTGAATTCTGCACATGACACAAGTGTAATTCCTTTCATGTTACACTTTATGAATGTATATTTTGTGGCAAAAAAAAAGTAAATTAGCATTCGGTTTTTCTTAACGAAATTAAAGTAACTAATAGTGTTAAAAAGTTGTTTGGCACTTTATCAATTTGAAATTTGTATGCTAACTTATATATTATGCAAATATATATTTTTTTAAAAATAATACTTATTATGTTATTTAAAAAAATATATATATTATCAACATAAGGAACGCACACAACATACGTATATCAAATGTTCTTTTTAAATTTTATTTTTATTAACACGAGGAACACACACAAGATATATACTCTAGGATTATTAGTACAATAAACATGATAATTAGATGTTGTTTCTTTAAATTTTATTTTTATTAACACTGAAATCACACGCAGAACATGTACTCTCAGACTAGTATAAATGTATAATAAATATGACAACTAGATAAAAACAAATAAAGTAATTACTTTAGTATTACTATTATAAAGGAGTATGCATTTTAAAAATAATAATTAATAATTTAATTGATTAACTATCTAAATACGTTATTAATGTGAATAAATTCTCATAATCCTTTTCCTTATTTCCCTTTTTACCCTTAGTTTCAAAAAAATAAAAAATAAATTAAAAGCATGTTATATAAATAAGGTAGGACCACGTGTTTTCTCGAAGAAATAAATAAGAAAAAGAAGAAGGTTAAAATAGTAATTAAGTAGAAAATCAGGGTTTAGTAATCTGACAGAATCCAACCCCAGCAGCGACGCCACTTTTGTTTTGGCATTTTTTGTCAAAAAATCGACGGTTTCAACACCCACCATATTCTCGAATGCTGAGTCCGTGCGGTTATAACAAAATGCCCTCGATTTTCTCATTATTTACGATTTTGTCCGAAATTTGTGTTTATAGACAAAAGCTATTCCTTTTACTTCTTGAACTTTTCTGCTTTTAGCTACTACTCTGTTTATGATTAAAGTTCGTAAGCTTTTCCCAGAAACAAGGCAGTAGTCTCTTCATTTCTCCCCCACCCACCCACCCACCCCCAAGTGAATAGCTGCTCAGCCTTGGCAAAGGTAAGTATTAAAGTTTTGATCTTTATGGTAAAAATCTAATTTTTGGAATGTTTTGAGTAATGGGGTTGTTCATTCTTGATTCTTGGACTTCAATGTGGGGTGATCATTGGTTCTGTTTGGTTTTCTTGATGTAAAGTTTGGATTTTCTTGCCCTTATTGAGCTATATATGTATGTGTGTGTGTGTGTTTCTTGTTGTGTTGCATGTGTTTGTGTTGTTGATGATTAGTAATGGGGTAGGGCAATGTGGATTGGAAGTTCTGTGGGGTTTTTTGTTTGTTTGGATTAATGGGTGTTTGGTGCTTGAAATGGGTTGTTTATACAGGGGAGGGTTTTGAAATGAATGGGGTTTTAGAGTTTTGTCCCTTTCTTTTTTTGGTAAAAAAAGAGAACTTTGGGTTCTCTTGCTAGGTCCCCCTTTTTTTGGTGTGAATTGGTCCTCTTTGCTTTTACACTTGTGAATGTTTATTAGATATTTGCATTTTTATGATGAAGAATCATAAAATGGTTGTAAATGTGAATGTATATCATTTGTTGGATGATGGTTTTTTTAGCAGAAGGTTTCACAATTAAGCTGTATGCAGCATGCAATTTACCTTCTTTGTTTAGTTGCATCTATGAGTTAATTGCTGTTCTTTAGTTAGGAGAAAAAATGTTTTTTTACCACTAGAGGATGTGGTGTAGCAGATGGAGCCGCTTCTCCCTTAACTAGAGGTTTCGGTTTTGAGCTTTGGGTAAGGAAAAATCCCTGATAGGAAGTGTTTATTCCAAATGGGCCTGCTAGAATTCGGATTAATCGGGATCCACCTTCGCCTCTTGTGTCCACATCATTGAACTTGCACTCCAGGTGCTTTGTCTTAGTCCTGCTTAACCTGGAACCTTTAAATTCTAGGGTCTCTCTCCAAATGTCCAGCCTGTTGTTAACTTCATTGCGCGTCTCGTCAATCATCTGCGAATAACATACACCTCGGCACCTCCCCTTGGATATGTCGTGTCAATTCGTTCTTGACTAAATTTTAGTAACAATGAGCAAAAAATTACCCGTATACAAGAAGTATACCAAAAATTAGAAAACCTTAGAAAAAAACATATGGTTCTATGAACAACACCCTATCTTCTATACGGAACTCGTGGCCCGTGGGTTCAAGGCAATAAGGAATAAGAGGCTATTCCTCAAGTGTACTAAATACTTGGCTATTCTATCAAAAGCTCTTGGTATTTACTTTAATGTTGTGCGGAAGGGGATGTGAGCATAGGTGTTTTATCGTATTTTGGATTAGATGCATTTTGGGGCATTAGCTTTGTTAGAGTGCACAGTATCTTCTTTATTAGATATATAAGGGCATCTGTAGAGGTTTATAATTCCCACTCATTCCCTCCAATGTTTTGAGTTCGATGCTTAGGTTCTTTTACATGGTAAAAGAGCCATACTTTAGTAACCTGTTTTCACAATGATTCTCTCTAGCTATTTTGTTGCATTGGCTGTCCCTCTTATCTGAGCCTATTGCACCACTTGTTCTTTCTCTATTCAAATTCAGCATATCGAGTCGGTACTTCAGGAACACACTTCTTAAATGTTGAGCCATAGAACCGGGTTTACACATGTGGAAGGGTGTTAAAATGTATAATGCATCCCACATAAGATATACAAGGACATTTGAAGGCGTTTATGAAGGTCCAATGCTCCGCTCAAAGCTTTAACTAGTCAACTTGCTGCGCTTCGCGTGGCTATTTTAAAAATATTAGTGAATTTATTTAACAATTATTTTCTAAATTAAATAGAATTTGAGAAGTTAAACAAATTCTTTTACAACTATAAATTTTCAAGCATTTCTTAAATGCTACAAGTTATTAAGAATGTAATATACTTTGCTTTGCACCTGCTCTAAATATGTGAACATATTTCTCAAAAGAAAAAAATCAACAACCAAATCTGCCCTGACAAAGTCTATATGCTAACCATTCTTTTTAATTCCAACACATTTAGATGTAGAAGTACTGAAAGAGATTGGTCAAAATTGTGGTTATAATTATGGGGTTTCATTTTAAATAAAAAATATGTGTAAAAAGGTATTTGATCCTCTTTCTGGAACTGGTTATTTATGAAATTTATCTCGTTCTTAGTACTTTTAAAGAGCAAAGAAAAGAAGGAGGATAAATGAGATGGGATTTTGCTCCCTCCCTACTAATAAGAACATGAAGAATTTGTATAAGAAAGTTGCGACACATCAACGCATTTGTCATGGTTATGGAATTTTCAAATGCAAATTGAAAAATTACAATCTTAAGATATATGAATATGGGTGAGCGACTTAACTACTTTGTCATGTCTTGATCCTCACTCCTTTATTGGATGCTTTATCACCCCATTATCGGATGCTTTATCGCTCCATAAAAAAGTTGATTTCTCAGACGATCACTCAACTAAAAATAATTATTTCAGAATATCACTTTTTTTTGTTTTGTAACAGAAAAGTTAATTGAAGTGCTATTGACTTTTATTTTACACGACAAAGAAAAGTAACTTTCTGATATAATTACGATTAGTTGAGTGACCGTTTGATAAATCTACTCTTGCCTAACCGATTGCCTTTACTCTCAATGCAACACAAGCAAATAGTGAAAAAAATAAGATATATGTTTGTCTTCCCTTCTTTTTGTCGTGTCTATTTCCTATTTCAATAGTAATTACTTCCGTACCATTAATTAAGAAAGGAGTGACACATGTTCTTATGTATTTCGGGCATTAAATGGGCAATGCCAAGTTCTACCTTGATGATCATAAGCAGCTGGAAGAGTATTGGACAAAGGAGAGTTGATGAGAACCGGTGGCAGATTATACTTGCATGTATTTGGTGGACTATATGTAAAGAGAGGAATCCAAATTTTTTTCAAGATACTAGCAGTTCTATCTGGAAAATTAGGATGAATTGTGGTCATTCAAAAAATTAGGCTGATTTGTCTTTGTTCTTTTTTTGGTGTATAGAGAATATGTGGGGGGAAAATAGGGGACCTGGTGGATCTATGAGGCAATGTATAAGATTATATGCTTATGGACAGGGCTGTTTATACTCTTCTGGGATTTGTTAAGTTCTTAACTTAGCATCTTTTCTGGTGTTAAGTTTTTCTTTAGTACAATTATTACTTTACTCAAAAAAAGTAAAGAAAGGAGGAGTAGAGGATTTTCTTGGTATTGATGAAGAAACATTAATATTTTATTAATTGCTTCAACCTTTTTGGAAGGAAGCGGACACGCCTTTTGAGGAGAAGAGACCTATGGCGACATTCACAATGAAAGGCGTGGCATTTCATTTTTTTCCTTTTATATAGAGAGTACAATTTTGCAAAAATGAAATGGACAAAATATGCAAGTAGGGATACCGACTCTAGGAGCTTCCAGATCAATCTTCTGTGTCCTTGCTTTATATTAATATATACATATCGATATTAGATGTTTTGTAGATGCTCACATTTTTCAATTTTCACAACCCAAATTAGTGTCGTGTAAATTGAGATCAAGATCCTAGTGATAGAAACTGGCAGAGAGGAGAACCTTATCAAGCGAGATAAATCAAAAGTGTGATTAATCAATTCTACAGGAATCAGAAAGCTCGGAAGGTGATTATGTTATTCTTCAATGTGTATTACTATTTGTTGTTGCACTTGTCTTGTATCTTGCTTTTTTTTTTCTTTTTTTACAATCCTCCGTTGGTTATGCTTCTTTTGAGCCTAGGATTTATCGAAAACTTCTTCACTACCCCACAAAGGTAGGGGTTAGGTCTTCGTACATACTATCCTCCCCAGACCCTGCTTGTGGGATTACACTGGGTGTGTTGTTGTTGTTGTAGGGGTCATTGAAGTAGGTCGAGAACCATGAGGTCCTAGTTTTGAATCCCAGCGCAGGCAAAAGCCAAAAATAGCCTTGAGAGGTAGGAGACACCCATGGAATTAGGCGCGCACAAGCTGACACCACAGTTGTAAATAATATATGCCTTTTGTAAAGTATGAAGTGCAGATGTTTACAAAACTTAATTCTTTTGGCCTAATAGGGGTAGTTAGAAAGCTAGAAAATTGACACTCTTTGGAACTTTTGAATTCTCTAAAGTTGTCATGGCGGTGTTCTACTTTCTAGTATCTTACCTTAATTAAAAGATCCTAGAAATCATTATTACACTGCTCCCTTTTCTCAAGTGTTCTGTGGAAGTTCAAAGAGAAGCTCCTATGCAATTTGGATTTTATAAGTTTATGTCCTAAGACAAGTTTAAGTTGCTTCATCTCTAAAGGATACACACAGCTTTGTTTTCCTCTTTCTTCCTGCCTTCTCATTTTGCTCAAGCTCTTCCTCTCCTCTAAGATTAAAGGAGCAACTCATACATTCGATCCTCTTGCAGTGATTGTGGTAGGCCTAAGGTTTGCCAGTTTATCCAATTCTGTTACACAAAAAGTTTAACCTATGTGGAATTAAAACATTAAAAATTTCTGTTAGTTAGACAAGGCCTTCATGCTATTCATTTTTGTGTTTTGTGTGTTTTAGCGGAATAGAAGAGTTTGTTGCATCACCAAAATGTGTTAGTTAAAAATGCTAATTGATGTGTGTTCTTAGGTTATGAAAGTGAGGGAAGACTGAAGACATGATTATTTTTTCACTTATCGATGTACTGAATCAGATTTTATTGGATGCCCTTGCACTCTAAAGCCAAACTATGTTTACGTTATTCCTAGAGCTAATAAAACAACAATTGCAATAATACCATAAATATTTTGTTTAGGGGGGCAGCTGTGTGGTGTCCACAAGGCTAGTATGGTCTAAGCTTGGTTGAGACACTGCAAAAACAATGAAGTTTGGTCAAGGTTGTGTGGATTTTCAGAGGAGGTGGGAGAAATCCTCTATATTCATCTGCTTTAGTGGGACTTATTTCATTCCAATACTAGATAATTTCTTAAAGAATATAGGGGCTCTTAAGACAATTATGTCTTATTCTTAACTAATTTATATCATTTGTATGGATCCTTTGTTTCAGTTATATTTTGTTCTTAGCAAAGTCCACATTGATTCTGAAACTTTTTAGGTCTTTCAGACTTTACTCCATGAGATTTAAGGTCTACCCACCCTCTTTTTTCACCTTTATTCTTCATAATGTCATACATATCGACCGGTACATTTGGAAGTCATGATCAAATAGTCTTGGATGACCTTTCATTTTAGTTTTCTTGTTGTATTCCTCTGTGTGCAGCTTTTATCTTTGTAGAATATCCATCTCGATTCTTGGCAGTCACGTTTTTATGAAACATCTTTTGGTTTTGTAGGGTGTAACATAGTTGGTCTGAACTATTCTGTTAACTTACCCTTTACTTTGTTAGGTATTTTGGTTATGTAGCACTCTTGTTACATCTTCATCTATTATGCCATGTTCTCTTAATTAAGAATCTTATGGAAGTGCTTCTACCATCTTGGGTGAAGAAAGATGAGTTTTGCAGCGCTTGAGAGATTGAAGGTCATTTAATTGACCTTAATCTAAAAAAATTGCTGATCAAATGTACCACTTTGTGCACCTTAACTAGCAGCTGTATTGTTACCTCTTTATGTGTTTTTCCTAACTGAAACACTATTTTAACAATATCATCAAATCACCAAAAAAATATGAAAGTTGGGCTCTCCTTGTAAACACTGTTTCCTCCTTCTTTGTACTTGGATTTGCTGCTCTTGAGCCGAGTGTCTTTCGGAAACAGCCTCTCTACCGCCACGAGGTAGTGGTAAGGTCTTCATACTCTCTACCCTCCCCAGACCCTACTTGTGGGATTTCACTGGGTATGTTGTTGGCTCTCCTTGTTAAATGTTCTCCCCTTAAATGAAAGAAAAAAGTCAGTTTTAGCATCTGGTATTTGAAAATGATTGTTGGAGATCTTTGTATGACAGGCTGTCAAGTTTACATCCAGGTTTTGGTTTTGAGTTGACTGTCCACGGTGCAAGCCCAGCTTGGCTAGTCAGGCTTGTGGAGGTATAGTTCTTCTATGATCCGTTTCGATGCAAGTGATTGATTTCCATATATTGCACAAATGTTATTTTGCATGTGTTTCATATTAACATCTTAAGATGTTACAAGGCATAGTTAATGGATTTCAAATCCCTCACTTTTGTTGTCATCTAACAAACTAACTATTCTAGATATAGAACTAACAATATCGATTCAAAATATTTGATATGGTAAATGTCCACGGTTACTTCAGGAATTTCAAATTATCAAATCAAATTCTTTGGGAACGCTGGCAAACAACTCATCCAAGTATGACTAGAATTCTTTTTTTTTTTATTTATGGTTTTGTTCTGTTCTAAATATCAAACAGACCATCTGTTTTATAAAAAATGTCACAAGGGTTTTGGGTTTATTTAATCTAGTGAGATATAATAGTTATGTGGGCCGTGATTGTATAGATGTTTGTAAAACGATTGACATGTTTTCTTAAACAAAGCTTGATTCACTTGTCGTACTGCTTAGGGATGGATTTAATTCCAAGGCACTACTGAAATATTTTCTCATTGTTACATGAATTATGTTTATTCTTTTTCTGTTCTTGCTTTATAGTGTACTCTTGAACCACATTATTTTCCAGATTTCAGATGGAGCATGATCGGAATATTGAGCAGCAAGTGCCAGAAGGTATTCTGACGGGCATAAATTTCAGTATCTTGTCAGAGACTGATGCAGTAAGTAAATGCCAAACTTTTGGTGTAATTTAAATTAGCGAGCATGTCTGCTTCGTTCTCTTTGTTGCTTGAAATGGATGTAAACTCCCACTGGCGAAAATAGCTTGTCTCAATTTTCTTTCCAGTCTGTCCTAAAATGTTGTCCATTTTTCTTAGATAAAAGGTCTCTTTTCTCTACTAATAATTACATTACTGTAATCTAATATACTTTTGTTCCTAGAAAACTCAAACCCATAAGAAGTAATCTAAAACTGAAATGTTGAACCCACCTTGCTTTAGATTAGCTGATTCTTAATAGGCTATATCAAAGTTGAACTAAGGCTTGTAAAATTTTAGACAGATTAAGTTGCTAATTGTAGTCCTTCTGTTAAATTTTATTATCAAATGAAGCTGATTCACATTTCTGCATTTCTTGCTTTTCTAGGCCAAATTATCAGCTAAGGTAATTGGAGCAGTTAATGAAGTAACAGATCCCGCATTGGGGTTTCCAAATCCAATCTTTCAGTGTACAACATGTGGTGCAAACGATGGGAAAAAATGTGAAGGTCTGAGAGAAGAATCTGTTTATTTGATAATACCCGATGCATTACTGTTTTAACGTCTTCACGGGAAGTAATCATTTTAGTTTTATTCTTTACATCCTTTCCAGGTCATTTTGGATTGGTAAACTTTCCATATACAATTCTGAATCCGTATTTCGTATCGGAGGTTGCTCAGATCTTGAAGAAAATATGTCCAGGATGTAAATCTGTGCGTCGTGATAAGGTCAAGGTCAGGTACTACACACTCAGTACTGAAACTTGATACTATATCATTAATAGGAACTTGAGTTACACAGTTCATTTTTCCTGTAACATATGTGGTCACCTATTTGTGACAAGAACATCTTAGTAAATTCTTCAGGTGAATCAGATGTAGGGAAGTAATTCCTTTTTCTAGTTCAGTTACTAACAGTTGTTTAGTGTTACTTTAGTAAATGCACTTGCTCCAAGTTCCTGCTCCACCATTTGAGTTTTAACTGATGTAATTTGGGTTTTGACAGTAAGGTTTACGTAGATAAAACGTGTAGGCGTATGTGTTGTGGTGAGATAGGAATCTATGCTGGTATCCCGGATCACAGCTCTCTATACATAGACTATATGTTATTTTTGTGCAGGTGTTTTTACAGCTGTGTGCATTTTCACTTTCCAAAAATGATGTCAATTTTCTGTTCTTGTCTTGGTGGAACCAATCACCACAGACTGATTAAAATCAGGTTTGCAGGGGGGAAATAGCAGCTTGTATTTCATTATCAAAAAACAAACAGCATTTTGTTTACTTGCTATTCTAATAGGCATTGTGGTATTTATAAAAAAAAAAAAATCCATGTTGTTGTTATAGGTTTTTGGTACAGTACATGTGACATATCGATGCTGCTGCTATTGTTCTACTTGCTCCCAGGGTGATAATTCTTTTCTTTGCCTTTTCCAGGGTTCTGATAGGACATCTGCCTGCAAATACTGTGATGTGAGTCTTTTTGGTTTTAAGTTAATAATATTCGTTCCCTTGTTTTTAATTTCTTGACCTCTGTCTATCTGATAAGCAGGGAGTTTTAAGAGGTTATCCGCCAACAAAGTTTAAAGTATCTCCTAAAGACATGTTTGGGAGGACTGCCATTATCGCAGAAGTGAATGAGAATTTGTTAAAGAAGGTTCAGCAAACTACGGGAGTAAGTTTGGCTTCTGACTATTGGGATTTCATCCCATATGATGCACAACAAGAAGCAAGTGTAAATTCGTCAAATTACAAAAGAGTTTTATCACATGCTCAGGTAGTGTTTCTTACTAGTTTCAGCTAGTTTCTTGCACTCTCCTATCTGGTCAAAATTTCACCATGTTTTTTCTTTTAAGATAATTTTTTTTGGGGGATTAAAAATCTATTTGTTGTTTTCTTCTGTTGATGATATATCTTATCCCTACTGATTAGATACAACTTGAAGATTGAATAGCCCTTCCACTGATATTTAAGAAATTGTATATTGCTGAAGACCTCCTTTGGATAGCATATATCTTTTGCCATTTACATTTTGTAGTAACATCAGAAGCTTTCTTCTGTTTCTTGTTGCAAGTATGACATTGGAGGGTGAGATGAGAAATGAAGACCCGAATACTTCTGAGTTTAGTTGAATAAATAGCAATATGTATATTCAACTTTGATTAAGGTTTTATTTTGGGCTTCCATTTTTTTTTTTGGATAACCATGGTGTCCCGGTCAGCTTGCGCACACCTCAACTAATTCCACGGGATACCTGCTACCTCCCACTAAGGGTGGCATGCGGGCTTGGTGCACTAAGCATCCTGCATTCACACAGGTTCTGGGGATGGGCTGCACCCCTAAGGGGTGTGATGTAGGCCCTACCCTGAAGCATCAGTGGTTGATTCCACGGCTTGAACCATTGACCTATGGGTCATATGGAGACAACTTTACAGTTGGTCCAAGGCTCCCCTTCGTGATTAGGAGTTTCTTTTCATCAAAACATCTATGGTTCCTTTCTGGACAGAAACACCAATAAATACAGGCAGGGACCATTTCTCAGATTTTCCTGATGGATTTACCAACTTTCCATAAACTCCAGCATATTAAGCATCTTTAATCCTCTCAGACATGACCAACTGAGTCGAAAAACTGAAAATGACATATTCCAGATATCTGTAGCAACTGAGCAGTGTAGTAGTAGGTGATTATTGGTTTCTATTCATTGTTTGCACATGTAGCATCTGTTGACAATGTGTATGTTCCTTCTGTTGAGAATATCTTGAGTCAAACATGTTCATAGAGTGATGTCCAAGTGAAACAAATCGATTCCCCCTTTTCCTGTCACCTCCTATGTTGCCATCCCTGAAACAGAAGTTCCTCACCATTCTCAACCAGCCAGAAAAATCATTGCTCACTCGGAAAAGCTTAAGGGAAAAAACAAACCCCATGCCTCGTCCCCAGTCCATATCCATTAAAAATATGAATCGGCCCATTTGAGGTTCTTACCCATTTGGCTTCACACTTGTTTGAGGTTGATGTATGAAAATGAAAATCCAGAAATGGATTTCGCTGATTTGGTTTGATATGTGAGTTCTTTTGAAACTTCAAGTTTGGTTGAAGAAAGAGCTTGCAGTTACTGGAGTAAATACTGCAAATTTCCTTGGATTGTAATGAAGCTACCGAAGTGCCTGGATGGAGTTGAGTTGTGAAGTTTTGAGAAAAAATGATTGGACCAATACCTACTAGTGATGATTCTGGGATTTTGGATGATTAAAAAAAAGAAGCAACTGATTTTGGGTTGTTTTTTGGTGGTTTCTAAGAAGAGGTATGCAACTGATTTTTAATAAAGAAACAAGCGGAACCCACAAGTTATAAGTGTCATGAAAATGCGAAGCAATTGAACAATAAACACGGTTAGAGTTGTTTATTAATAGCCATTTGTTCAAGTGGAGGTGTTTAAATGGGAAAAAAAGAGAGAGTTGGAGGGCCGGTTTTAAAATCCGGTCCAAGTATATGTGTCAATTTAGATGTTAAGCCTTTTTAATAATGTCCAAGCTTTGAGATGGAACAGTGAACTAGCTTATCTCTGTGTTTTCACTAGTGAATTATGTTTTTGCTGTCTTTGCTTCTGTTCTTTGGTGCATCTGATTAACTTTCTGACCTTTAGGTATATAGCATTCTGAAAGATATTGATCCAGGGTTTCTTGAAGGACTTCTCAAAAGGAAGAATTCAATCTTCCTTAAAAGCTGCCTTTTGACTCCTAATAGTCATCGTGTCACAGAATTTGGGCAGCACATGATATTTGTAAGTGAGAAAAATGTGTCTTTTCTTTTATGGTAGCATTGATACCCATTTTTGGCACTCAGCTTTCTAATACCTGGACATGTGCTGGTTTTAATGTCCCAGGATGAAAGTAATAGGCTTTACCGAAAGTTGATCGACTTTAGAGGGACAGCAAATGACTTGAGCATGTGCGTTTTAGATAGAATTAAAGTTTCCAAGGTAAGAAATGCAACCATGTTTCTCCTTTCCCTTTCTTTGTCAGCTTTTTGTAGAACTATGTTACATTTGAATTGAGCCTTTACTATTGCAGATACGTGCAGATAGATCGGTAATCAATGATCCTAATGCCCCTGCTACTGGTTTGAAGTATGTGAAAGAATTGGTTCTGGCAAAACGCACTAATCATGCTTTCCGCATGGTTGTGGTTGGTGATCCTAACATAGAGCTAGGTGAAATTGGTATTCCATGTCATGTTGCTGAGAATCTCCACATGGCAGAATCTCTAAGTTTACGAAATTGGGAAAGGATGACTGATCTCTGTGATCTTATGATTCTTCAGAGGGGAGGGATTCTTGTCCGTAGAAATGGTGTCTTAGTTCGTATTAGTGTAATGGACCGGTTGCAGAACGGGGATATTATACATAGACCCCTTATCGATGGAGATGTTGTGATGATAAATCGACCTCCGTCTATTCATCAACACTCGCTAATTGCTCTGTCTGTTAGGATTCTTCCAATAAATTCTGTTCTTTCAATCAATCCCCTTGTCTGTTCTCCATTCCGTGGGGATTTTGATGGTGATTGCCTTCATGGTTATATTCCCCAATCAATCGATTCTAGGATTGAGCTTAGTGAGCTTGTTGCTCTGAAACAGCAGTTGCTTGACGGACAGAATGGTCAAAATCTTCTTTCATTAAGTCATGATAGCTTAACTGCTGCTCATTTAATTTTGGAACCTGGAGTTTTCTTGGACCGCTTCCAGATGCAGCAGCTACAAATGTTTTGTCCACGTCAATTGGGGATGACTGCTATCGTAAAAGCACCACCAGGAAACTTGTGTTATTGGACTGGCAAACAGTTATTCAGCTTGCTTTTGCCATCAGACCTTGAGTATGTTTTTCCATCAAATGGTGTCTGTATTAGTGAGGGGGAAATTGTGACATCTTCTGGTGGGTCTTCTTGGCTGCGTGATGTCAGTGATAATCTTTTTTATAGTCTGGTTAAACACCATGGAGGTGATACTCTTGACCTCCTTTATGCTGCACAAACAGTTCTTTGTGAGTGGTTGTCAATGAGAGGCCTTAGTGTTTCGTTGTCCGATCTTTACATATCTTCTGATTCATATTCCCGCGAAAATATGATTGATGAAGTCTGTTCTGGTTTGCAAGAGGCAGAACGGTTATCTTACATCCAGCTTCTGATGATAAAGTATAATAAGGATTTCCTTTCTGGAAGCTTAGAAGAAAGCAAGAACTCCATGGGTTTTGATTTTGAGTTTATGTCCATCATGCAGCAGAAATCAGCTTCTCTTAGTCAAGCTTCTGCTAGTGCTTTCAAGAAAGTTTTCCGGGATATCCAGAATTTGGTATATAATTATGCAAGCAATGACAATTCATTACTGGCTATGTTAAAAGCTGGGAGTAAGGGAAACCTGCTAAAACTGGTCCAACACAGTATGTGTCTTGGTTTGCAGCAGTCTTTGGTTCCAGTATCATTTAGAATGCCCCGTCAACTTTCTTGTGATGCATGGAACAATCATAAATCACATCTTGTTATTGAGAAACCACATAAGGTTCCTGAATGTCCTGGTTCTTACATCCCATCTGCTGTGGTTAAAAGTTCATTTCTTGCGGGTTTGAATCCTCTAGAGTGTTTTGTGCATTCATTAACCACCCGTGATAGTTCTTTTAGTGGACATGCTGATGTTTCTGGAACTTTGAACCGCAAGCTTATGTTTTTCATGCGTGATCTGTACGTTGGATATGATGGAACAGTGAGAAATGCTTATGGGAATCAAATTGTGCAGTTCTCTTACTACGAAGCAGAGAAAATTGCTTCTACTAAGGGCACTGGTGATGCCCTAGAAAGTCATAACCATGCAATTGGTGGTCATCCTGTTGGTTCATTGGCAGCCTGTGCCATTTCAGAAGCTGCATACAGTGCTTTGGATCAACCTGTCAGTGCACTTGAGTCATCACCTTTACTAAACCTGAAGGTTATCTCTCTATTTCTGCTGATTTATACTTTTAGGCCACTATACTATCTTGTGCTGGCTAAATCAATATTCTTAAGGATGTGTTCTTGGAATCTATGATCTACTAATTTCTCTGTCAAATACCCTTTTTGGTATATGGATGTGACTTGTACAGAAAATATTGGAATCTGGAGCGGGGAGTCGTAGTGGCGAGAAAACTGCATCAATGTTTCTTTCAAAAAGACTTGGCAGATGGGCTCATGGTTTTGAATATGGAGCTTTAGAGGTCAAGGGTCATCTGGAAAGGCTTCTTCTTTCAGAAGTTGTTTCTACAGTAATGATATGGTACACTCTCTTCTTGCATTTTCGCACTTACTCTATCCAGTTCTATTGATATCATTTTCATTATTTCTTATCTGACTAGAGATTTCTATAATGTAGCTTCTCCCCCGAAACACGTAAAAGCACTCACAATTGTCCCTGGGTCTGTCATTTTCATATAGATAAGGTAATGCAATGAGACATTCATTTCTTTATTTTAATAAAAAAATAGTCTTGTGCTCTTAGATTTCTGTTCTCTCAGGAAAATGTGAAGACGAGAAGGCTGAAGCTGAGATCAATTTTAGATGCTCTTAATATGAGATATAGAGCCGCAACAACGAAAGGTGGGAATGATCTTCCAAATCTGCATATAACGTGCAAGTAAGATGCTTTGCTTTGAGTTTCGTTTCTTATGTGTTAATGGATGCATGGAAATGGAATTTGGAATATATGAAAAAAGTAGATTCAGTTATTCGATCCCAGCTTTTAGTGTTATGAAGTTGAATCATTCTTAATCCTCCACTACCTTATTGCACTTCTACTGTCTCTTGGTCACTGTTTGAGCCCTTGTATTCCTTTAATAACTCTTGTAAATGTGCAGGGATTGTTCAGTTGCTGAAGCACGAAAAGAGAAGTCCGAAATTTGCATCACTGTTTCTGTGGTTGAGACCTCAAAAGATCCTTCTTCACTTCTGGATACACTTCGTGATGTGGTGATTCCATTCCTTCTTGAGACGGTGATAAAAGGTTTAGATCTTTTTTCTAATTTGTGAATTACTACTTGTCAGCTGAAGTCCTTGAGCCATGTTCTTGTTTATTAGTCATCCTTTTTTCTGAAAGCAGTTTCATTTGTGCTGTTAATTGTTATTAACAAAGAACATGGAATTTGTTCTTGGCTTGTTATGAAGGAGTTTCACTTGTACTGGTTATGAAGGGTATGTATTCATAAAACTGGTTTTCCTTGTCTGTCAGAATCCATTCCAGCTGATGACCATTGAATCCATTCTGATTATGACTGCAGGACCAGTTTTCAGAATCTTTTAGTGATTTTAAACTAAAATTTGGTTTAAATGTTTATATTGCTTTGAATCTAATTTCTCAAGGGGCTCAAAACATTTTATAAACATGTTGGCAAGTTTAATGTGGGTTTAGAAATCATGAAGTATACTTGCTATTTACCTATGCTTTGGTCCTTACAACTTAGTTTGATTTACTGATGTTGCTAAAGGTGAAGTAAAGTAATAAAAGAGAAACAGCCTTTTTCTTGCACGAGTTTGCAAGAAAGGGAAAAGGAAGCTGCTTGATACGGGCAGTATCAGGATTAAATTATAGGTTAAATTTATAATAACTGATGATGATCGATGAATGAAGATAGAGGCTTTATAAGAACTTGATTGAGCTTCTGCAAAGCTAAAGTTATAGATAAGTTCTGGCATCTTGGACAATGAGTTGTCTAAAGTCATTTCTATCAGTTATATCCTGATCTTCATGAAGAAGAGTGCAATTTGCATGTGAATTGTCACTCTTTTGTGGCCTCATTAAATTATTGAACTAATTGAATTCTTTTCTACCAAAGATTGCAAAAGATCAATGAATAGCATCCATCATACATGACATTTCAAAGTGACTTTTAAGTTTAGACATTTGTTCTATAAAAGTTGTGGCACGATGTCTTCTTGTTGGATATTCTATGGAACTGCTATTCTACTATCATTTGATTTGATGTTTCATTTTTTTAGGTTTCTCCGCATTTAAAAAGGTTGATATCTTATGGAAAGAGTTGCCAAGCCCATCAAAATCTTCCAGGGGCTCTACCGGGGAACTATATTTGCAGGTCTTCATGTCAGAAAGTTGTGACAGAATCAAATTCTGGAATGCGCTTGTGGATAGTTGCCTCCAGATAAGGGATTTGATTGATTGGGAACGCAGTTATCCTGATGATGTCCATGATCTGACTGTAGCCTATGGAATTGATGTAGCATGGGAGTACTTTCTATGTGTAAGTTCTTGTTGTGAGATGATCCCTCTTTTTTAGTCATAATTTTCTACAGCCGTTTCATTTCTTTGTTGATATTATGCGACCACATTGTCCTTCCAGACTGGTAGTCATAGTAATTCTCGTGTAGTTTCTTGTCCTTCAATTTTTGTTACTATCTTCTGTTGTTTGTACTTTGATTATTGCAATATTTTATTGTTGTTACTGTTTCTTTTTATCTTCAGAATGCTTCCTCATACTTCCTATAGTATTCTGCCATGATTCCTTCATTTCCGTTATTTCTTTTTCGATCTGCTTTGATATGCCTTTCCTTGAGCCGAGGGTCTATGGGAATCATCTCTTTGCCTCCCAAAGTAGGGGTAAGGTCTGCTTACACTCTACCCTCCCCAAACCCCACTTGTGGGATTACACTGGGTATGTTGTTGTATAATGTACCACATTGTTGTTACCACCCTGATGTTAACATTATTCCACTTACCGTTCCTTTTATTCTATACTTCTAGAATAAAATGGTACAATTCTTCTTCATGAAGAAAAGGTACAATTCTGACAATGTTGAGTTAAACTGCAGAAACTACATTCAGCTGTCTCTGAAACTGGCAAGAAAATCCTTCCCGAACACTTGGTACTTGCAGCAGATAGTCTCACAGCTACAGGAGAATTTGTTCCCTTGAGTGCCAAAGGGCTGACACTGCAAAGAAAGGCTGCTGGTGTTATTTCACCATTTATGCAAGCGTGCTTTTCGGTAATGTGATCCACATTTTACCCTTGTTGGCTTTAAGAAAAGGATTTGGATATAATTTTAAGTCTCACCGCTTTTCTTGCACCTTTTCCCTTTTTCGATTACTTAACTTCTAACATTTCAAGTATTGATAATTAATATGTCAAGGAGATGTATCTCCGAGTTTTGAATCTTCGATGCATGTTGAACCCAATGCAGAATCCAGGGGACTCGTTTGTTAGGGCTGCCAAGATGGGATTAAGTGACAATCTTCAAGGGAGTCTTGAATCATTGGCATGGGGAAAGACTCCTTCCATAGGAACTGGTTCTTCATTTGACATTATCTACTCTGGAAAGGTAATGAATCAATTTTCTGTTTGTGAATTGCACAGTCGTAGTTTTTTTTTGTGGAGTTACTAAGCTGGGGTAACGAATTTTACTAAGAGCATCACTTGGACTAATAGTTGTATATTACCTAATAAGTGATTTAAACTTGCTCCGTTTATTTTATGCACTTCACATTTCTTCAAAGACCAGATACATGAGCTATATATTACTCCGTTTGTCTCAATTTATGTGACACAAATGGAATTTGGAATTTTCAAATGCACAATAGGATATTTTAACTTTTTAAGTTGTCAATTATTGTGATTTATAACACATTTAACATGATCTTTAATTATAAAACAGATTAAAAAGGAAAGTAAGACCAATAAATTAAAATAGAGTGGGGTCCTTGGAAGCACACAACTCAAGCAGACATGTCGTCCAAGAGCTGTGTGCTTCTTAGCCTCTTATATATAAAAGAAAAAATAATGTGGCTTACCTGTGATCTGTTGTGTATAATTTTCGTTTCTTAATGTGAATAGATTTGTTCCAGTGTTGTCATTTCTCATCCTTTCCATGGTATTGTTTGTGTTTGTTCTATGGCAACATAATCTTATTCCGTTAGGCATTATTCCCTCTATTTTTCCCCCGTTCCGCTCCCCTGCTTTTTCACTTTAATCCCCTTCCCTACATATTATGGATCTGATAGACCAAGTCAAGTGATGCGATAAAACAGTTTTAAGACTTTGGTTCAAATATCTGGACCTTTTTCATCAGGGATATGAGCCTGCTGAACCGATAGATGTGTATACTCTGCTGCAAAACCATGTCACATCGGGTACGCCAAAGGTGAAGGTCACTCTTGATGAAGACGGTGGAATGGATGGAAAGTCTCTTGCACGACGTCTTGATAGGCTTGATGATCTCAATAAAAAGAGTTGTAAAAGCGAGTGGTCAATTACAAAGCTGAGAAGTTTCATTTCATTCAACGACATAAAAAAGCTCTCTCAGTCATTGAAGCAAATGTTGTCCAAGTATGTCAATGCTTCTCTAGTGCAACTCCTAATTCATTCCTTTTTACAAAAAAATGACTCCGATTTTCTATTTCATTGAGACAGTTTATTTCTGTTAAATTGTTATTTTTGGATTTTTCTTGCTTTTTCTTGTGTTCCTTTGAAATTAAGTTTCAAGGTTATCAGAATGTTAAATCTGAACTAGTCAGGTTGGAGAATATGTTTCTTGTGTTCCTTTAAAATTAAGTTTCGAGGTTATCAGAATGTTAATGACTCTGATTAGTATATGTTAATCCGAACTAGTCGGGTTGGAGAATATGTCTGAGGAACATCTTCAGAATCTTACTGTAGATATACTGCATGAAAGTCTCGACAATTGAAGTACCATTGTTTCTCACTCACTAACTTATAATTGTTAAATGGTGCAGATATGCTATCGATCGCGAGTTGAATGAAGCAGACAAGTGCATAGCAATGATGGCATTACAATTTCATCCTCGAAGGAATGAGAAGATTGGAAAAGGAGCACCACAGGAAATTAAGGTGATCTAGGTGATAGTGTTCTTGATTATCGAGACATACAATGCTTACTAAAGAAAGTTTCGATATGAATGCTAATTTTTAGAAAGATTGGTTTAAATCTCGCCATGTTCAATCAATTCATTCTTCATTTTCTGCTATATCTACTAATGGTTTTTCCCTTTTATCACAGATTGGTTACCACAAAGAGTATGAAGATTCCCGCTGCTTTATGTTGGTGCGTTCAGATGGATCAGTTGAAGACTTCTCGTATCGCAAGTGTATGCAACATGCTCTGGAACTGATTGCTCCTCAAAAGGCAAAAACCTCTAGATGGTTGAATAGAGCATCAGCCTAAGTTGCTGTTTTAATTCACTTGGTTACGGGTATGGTCTGCGTAATAATACATTTGGTGTGTGTTAAGTATCTGTGGCACGAATACGTGCAATTTTTGAACACCCTTTAGACACGGGTACGTCAGGACACAATTGACGTACTCATGTAACATAGTTTGTACTATATCCGTAAACCAATTTTAGTATACCCCGTTATCTTATGCTTCTTTTTGCTGCTCCCACTAAGGTTTGTTTGCCTTTCATAGAGTCTAAGGCAAAGGGAAATTAGTGGGAGTAGCAACGAAAAGCTCTGAGGGGCTTTTATGCATTTCTTGTTGTACTAGTAGAATGTTTCATCAATGAAAACAATTTCAGTAGCTTTTTTCTAAGCCTAATTTTCTCTGTGTGACCTATACGTCATGAGTTTGAGTAATGGTAAATTAGCTCCGTGTGAAATATAGATCATGAGTTTTCATGAGTTTGAGTAATGGTTATGCAACATGCTCTGGAACTGATTGCTCCTCAAAAGGCAAAAACCTCTAGATGGTTGAATAGAGCATCAGCCTAAGTTGCTGTTTTAATTCACTTGGTTACGGGTATGGTCTGCGTAATAATACATTTGGTGTGTGTTAAGTATCTGTGGCACGAATACGTGCAATTTTTGAACACCCTTTAGACACGGGTACGTCAGGACACAATTGACGTACTCATGTAACATAGTTTGTACTATATCCGTAAACCAATTTTAGTATACCCCGTTATCTTATGCTTCTTTTTGCTGCTCCCACTAAGGTTTGTTTGCCTTTCATAGAGTCTAAGGCAAAGGGAAATTAGTGGGAGTAGCAACGAAAAGCTCTGAGGGGCTTTTATGCATTTCTTGTTGTACTAGTAGAATGTTTCATCAATGAAAACAATTTCAGTAGCTTTTTTCTAAGCCTAATTTTCTCTGTGTGACCTATACGTCATGAGTTTGAGTAATGGTAAATTAGCTCCGTGTGAAATATAGATCATGAGTTTGATTTGTGGAAGCAACCACTATCACAATTCACATCCCTTGGGGTGAGGCCCTTCCCTGGACTGTGTTAATGTGGGATTCTTTGTCATGTGTTTGAGTGATGGTAAGTTGTCTCCATGTGACTTGTAGATTATGGGTTTGAGCTGTGGAAGCAGACACTAATGCTTGTAGTAGGGTGAGTTGTATACATCACACCCCTTGAGGGTGAGGCCCTCACGTGGACCCTATTTTGATGGTAGTTCACCCATCATCACTTTCACCCCTAAACACCATTGTAGCCAATCACCATAGGTGTCAGTTGTCACCACCATTAGCTTTCATTTACGTTCATCATTCCAAACCGTCATCATTTACCACCACAATTATCTAACCATCAAAAAACATAGTTCTAAATTGCCAATCAACATCATTATTTACCACCATAATTATACATCACAATCGTCCACCATAACTATGATAAACAATCACTATTAATTGGTTATAAATATAACTATGATAAACAATCACTATTAATTAGTTATAAATCGCTATTGTCCTCTACCATCACCACTACTAGATACTATACACAATCACCCAATACAATCCCATTGACACCCACAATCGAAATGATTGTGTTTGAAACGAGCTAAAATAGTTGACATGATGTGAAATATATGATCATATAGTCATCCATCGGTCTGACTAAATAAGATTTGTGTTGCATATTAAGCATTTAAAAGAGTCAAAAACTCCTTACGAGATTTTTTTTTATTTTCAGAATTCAAACCCGAGTCATTTAATTAAGGTCGTACCACATCTTTGGGTAGGTTATTTTGTCTATTTGCCAATAAGTTTTCATTTTTTATTATTTGTAATTCAAAGGAGTCCCCCACGTAATAGTGGTTCTTTAATTGACTCGTAAATGAATGGAGCCCTCTAATATTATTGTCAATCAAATTGGGTAGAGAGCTGAAATACAAGGTCACAATTTCATTCTCATCTAGTGATCATTCTTCTTTGGAAAATTTCCTCCAAAAAATATATTCATTAGGATATTTGTTTAGCTTATGTCCATATAAAACAAGACAACTTTTCGCAACATGTGTGAGAGGTTAATTTTTCAGACGTTCATTCAACTTGTTGTATGATTGCGGGAAAATTAACAAACTTAAACTATAGACAAATGGTGTTAGGAACAGATCTGAATTAGTTGGATCAGTAATATCCGGATATCAAATGATTGAAATTAGTTAGACATTACATTTTAGGCTCAGTGATGATATAATCCAAAAGATAACCTCTCAATGTCTGTGAAGTTAAAACGGATAATATAATCCCAAAGATAAATTCTCAATGTCCTTGAAGTTAAAATGGATTATACATGTCATGAATTTGAACCGTGATTAGACACGACGAAAAGAAATGAAAAATTATTGATGAAGACACCAAATTGCCTTTTATTTTAAATTTGTCATTATTTATATTAATTTTCTTGTATCTTTCAAATAGCATACCGTACTACCGTATTTACTGTATTTACTTTTCAACAATTTTCGTTGAGTTAAAAGGAAAATGTAAAATCCTTTGAAATTAAAGTGCACAAAAATCCAACATGTGAAAGCAACATCTAATAAAAAAAACTTGTTGGTGTAAAAAGTACGAAAAGGAATGAAATGAGTACGTTTGTAATTTTTAATATACAATGATGTCCAGTGTAGTCTTCTCCTGCAACTTGGGTAAGATGTACGCAGACTTTATCCTACCTTTGTGGGCAGAAAAATTATTGTTGATAGATATTAAATTTAAATTCAAAACGATTTGAGAAATAGTGTAATTAATAACTATAATTCCAACATTTTAGGAAGGTTTATGTAACCAGCTCAAAAGTTAAAAACGGAAATAGTTTAAAATGTAACTTATTTTGATTAAATCAAGTGATATACAGTAAGAAATTGAGGTATTTGAAAGAAAAAAGAAACAAAAGAATCTCACATATTATATAAGAAAGGACATTAAAGAGAATTAATGACTTCGAATTAAATGGTGTGTCGTACTATAATTTAATGCAATAAAGACATGATATATTACTATTCAACTAAGCATGTAGTACAATAATTTAAAGCAATGAAGACATGAGACATGTTAAAATCCAAGTCGGGCTACATTATACCGAGCCTCAAAAAACATGAGTATCACATAAACTTAAGTTATGTTTTATGAAATCATTTATTTTCCTCCTTTTCTAATATGAGATTCGTTTAGAGTAATATCATGTTAGAATAAAAAATAATTTCATCAAGAAAAAAGAATGGAAAATGAAAATGAAAGTTCAAGAGGAAGTGACAAGGAGAGGCCAAACATTAATAATAATGTTAAGAGTATGGGTAGATAATTAGGCCTAGCTACATCTAGAACATGTGTTGTCCCTACATGATGGTTGGTTTCTATAAGTGACATTATATTTGATTAGTAAATAAATAGAGCCAAACACACTTTTTCTTCGTTGAATAATCATAAGTGGTCCCAACTTTACCAGCTCTAAAGGTGTATTAATTAATAAATTTATTTGCATTTAAGCGATCGCAATATGACTTTGATAATATAATGATTGACTTGAATAGGAAGGAAATGTACGATAAACAATAATTTTACTGACTCGATCTAAAAAAATTGAATCATACGGCTATTTTCTTACTCCTATAATTATGGAGTACGTGCTTTTATTCCATTGCAACCATAAGGCTTCTAAACTCATAATACAAAATCATTTATATTTTTATTTGTCAAAATCTTGTTACCAATAAAGTATATATATGATATGATATGAATATAAATTTGAATATGAATATGAAAGCAACTAGCTCCTACGTACCCGCCCCCACACACACCAAAAAAAGTTCCTAGTAAATATGTCTTTTTTTGGTTTTCGTGATTTTTTTTCTAATAACATAACCTCAATATTTTTAAGTTTGATTTGGATCACATATAGTATAATAAGTCAATAATAAATACTTTTTAAGTTTGATTTTGGATCGCATATAATATAATGAGTTGATAATAAATACTTTTTAAGTTTAATTTTGGATCACATATAATATAATAAGTCGATAATTATGATTTATTGATCGACTTTAACGTATATATTAATGATGAGAATTTATGATTTCGATAAGAATGAAAACTCTTGCATGTTTAAAATGAATAAAATTGTCTAGTATGGGCCAAAAACGACATGTTCATCAGAGCTGCATGTGATAATAGAATATTTGCTAGATAACAATATAATATATAGATCGAATCTTTGTGAGTCGGTATGTTTGTTTGTCTATCTTATTATTAAAATAAAATAGATATTGGATGAATTATTTTCATCATTTCGAATAATTGTTGCATGAAAAAATGCTACTGAAAATGTACTTATTAATTTGGGTAATTATGAGTTCAAATAAATATGGGTTGTGTTGCAGTGGTGAAAAATCTTTATCATTAACTAGAGATATCGGGTTTGAGCTTTGGGTACGGAGAAAATCATGTTGAGAGTGTCATCCACAAAAGTGTAGTGTGCGATTCGAAGTATGAAATAATACACTGACATATTCATTAAGAAATTAATAATTGATATGACTATATATATTTTACACACTACCCTTATTGATTAATGCTAATTAGTATTATGTCTTGAGAAATGATTTGATATATAAATAATTAATATTACGAAAAAATATAGAAAAAAATAATTATTTTTTCTTAATAGATAAAAATGAAAATAATTTATAATGTTACTTCTTTTTAACATTCGATTACTTGTAATAACATACAATAATTATAATAATGAGATCGATGCATTCACTTCTTTTTATTTTGATTAGTTGAGCTTTAATACTAATATTCGATATCGAATGAGAATTTTTTTTTAAAAAAAATCAACAATTATAATGTAATTTTGTCATACTAGATTTGTGTGCCCCACCAAAATACTTTTTTTTTTCACGTGGTACAAAATAGTGCAGAATAAGATTTGAAAAGTAATTATAGACCCAAATCACATGCATTTGAAAAGTCAAAAATAAGATTTACTAATTCGTTCTCAACCACAACAAAATAATTTCATTTTAATTTAAGGAAACATAATAAGAAGTGGGGACAAATTAATTATTGAATAACGAGTCAAATAATCTTCTCCAATTACATATCTTGGGAGTTTCTTTGAAGAAATTAAATTGGTTGACTAACAAGAATTATGAAAATAAAAATAAGAAATGTGATAGTTTGAATTTGTGCCTTTTTTTTTACCAAATATAAATAAAAAAAATAAGAATAGCAAAAAAAAATAGATAAAAAAAATAAAATGGTAAGCACCTTCAACCTCATAGATCCTTAAACAGAAGAGAAACATATAAAGTAACACCGCAAAAAAAGTTCATTAAAGAACATATTCTTTTGAATACACTCACTAAGAAAAGATTGATATTTCATTTATTTGCATTTGGTGAAGGTTTAAATCTTAATTATTGAGATGTTCATTAAATAATTTTTTTTCTTTAAGATTTATCTTAATTATTTAGATTCAACTTATTAAGTGTCTGTTTTGTTTTGTTTCCTTATAGATCTCTTAATGAAGCCAAATAAATCAAATTTATAACAAAGTCTTATGTACTATTATTGAGATCATTCAAAATAATACACTTTATCTTAATTCAAATGATCACAACAAGTCTTTTTTTTTTTTATCAAAAAAGTCATATTTGCTGTTTTTCTTATTTAGTTAATGTAATCACGTGTTTATCGTTCGAATTTCCTTTATCCTCATTAATTCAACTCAAACCTTTTACTTTCCTAAACTAATCAATACAACATTTGAGTTGATAAGCATTCTCATGATGTAATGTTTAATTAGTACAATATCAGAAAATATTATCAGACCAATAACAATACTAGTATATGTACTTATTATAAGATAAAATGTTTTTATAAACATTTACACTGTATCATATTTGATTTTCAATGTTTTTTAGTGCAAGAAATAACCGTATCAATGATGTAACTTATGTGGAGTTCTTTTCAAAAAATCCATTATTGATATATAACTTCCATTTGCATTTTTCATACTTTTAATTTTTTTTTTAATCCAAATAGAAATATTCAAAATATTATTTTTTGACTGAAATAAAATTTTGTTCATATAACATTTAATTTCATATCAAAAATAAATAATGTTAATTATTCATTATTCAGAGGTAGATATACAAGGATATTTTAATAATTCAGATGATTCAGATTTAGGGAGGCTTAAAAAAAGCAACAAAGAAGAGGAGATTGCCATCAACTGATGGATCTGTTTCTTCTTTAATTAGATGTCTCGATTTGAGTATGAAAAAATTATTAGTGAGAGTACCTTTGTCCTAATGAGGCTTTATGTGGTGCAAATTTCAAAATTATCGATCTTGGACTTAGGTTTCAATATGGATATCAACATAAATTCTAATACGGATATCGAACTGTAGATACGGAAGAAAAAAAAAAAAGAAGAGATCTCGTGTGCTGAGTCATTTTAACAGCCATATACTCCCTTCTCACATCTTTCAACACCTCCTCCTTCGATCAATCAATCATTCTCCCATCTCCTTAATGCTCCAGCTCCCATACACACAGGGAGAGTATTTCGAATATTCGAATCTAAAGTTTTGTGTATCAGAAATCTCGTGAAGATTCCTAATAGCTCTCTCTGAAACTTTTGCGAAATCTCGTCCAGAAAGATAACTTTCTCTCTCTGCTCGTGTTTGTTGATGCTTATCTAAGAGCTGCTTTTGGCGAATCGTCATCCTCAGGTAATGCGGAGAAATGCTTTCAAAAGCAAAACGAGTTTCAGTAGTTTGAACTGAGATATGTATGCATGCGCCAGAGTGTATTGATTTGGAACTCTCAACTCTACTGCAAATTGATCATTTAAGCTGTGTTTATTGCTGAATTTTGGAATTTTGTTTATTCGAATTTTGACTAGAACGGCGTGGCTGTTGAAGTATCTGCCTACTCCATTGGTTTGAGCTAATATCCTGTATTTTTTTTTAGTAAAATTTTTTGTTGATTGAAATATCTGTCAACTTCGACGCTGTGTACTACCGGTATTCCTCTTTAATTCGGTGTTTTTGATTGGAATTTTGGGATTTCTTTTCGATTTTTCTCTAGAATGGCTTAATAAGTTTTTTTTTGTTGCGAGTGAGCTTCTACGTTTTTTTTTAATGTGACTGAGTATTCAGCTCGATTGATGTGTGTGATGTTGTTTGGTTTCGACTTTTATGCGTGTGTAAATGTTTTTTCTAATGGTTGTGGTAGTAGTTGTTGTGCTGACCTGCAATTAAGATGTCTAAATGTGTAAGTATGTGAGTTTTATGCACGTTGAAATGCAAATGGTCATTATAATGCTATTCAGATTTGGTATTGATTGTTAGGCCCAATAATTTCATCTCAGGAATTTGTCATTTATTGATATGATTGTAACTTGTAAGGTCTCTAGTCCTAGAGGCAGTAAACCTGGTATAGTCTCTCTGCACAATATTGATTTTATGAAGGCCAAAAAAGAGGGGAAAAAAAGGATTAGTGTGGAAATAACATGGTTATATATGAGAGTGAAAGCTTTGGCATAACGTGTGAGGAAAGAAAATTGCCTAGTGCGGCTTACTTCTCCTGTGTGGTCTGTGAGCTATTGCACACAAGCGGGTTTACACTGTGCGCACTCAAAGGGTAACCGCTACAGGTTCCCTTGCCATAAAAAAAATAAAATTGCTGCAAGAATATGAAGCAACTATTCACCCAGAGATCTCTTCAGACTCAAAATTTGCTAAAAAGTTTTCAAAATCTTGACTGATATAATTGTCATTTTAGTTCTGCATAAATTACAGTAGTTAAGCATTTCTCTTCAATTGTGAAGCTGACCTGTCATGTTTTCTTTTTGTATGAAATCGGGGGATGTTCCGAAGAAAATGTGTTATTTGATTATATTAATTAAAACTATGCATGAAGAATGTGCAACTTATCTTTGGCCACTGTGGACAATGCTTGGCCTCAAACTTGAACTAATAATTTCTTTTCCTCTGGATTTGTCTCTGTTTCATAAGTTTTTGTTAGCATATTATGATTTGTTGACCCATAATAGATTATGTGTAGTAAACTATGGTTTGGTGATGCACATCAATTATGCATTACAGAAGATTTCATTCTCCAAAACCATAGCAAGAATTTGACACCTATAGGTGATCAACTGTTTCAGTAAGAATTGTGCTAAATTGAAATGGGATTGGTGTGATTACCTTCTCAATTTTCATCAGCCAAACAGTTCTAGCTTTATGGTACTTGAAAACAGTTTCTCATTGTCCAATTTTCTGCTTGTCTTTTTCTTTTTTTAAAAAACTGATGTCCTTGTCTTTCTCCTTTTCTTTTGGTTATACAGTGAAAAATGGTTGCTTTTGGAAAAAAGTTGAAGGACAGACAGATCCAAGAATGGCAAGGGTATGCTGAACATCCCTTATATAGACCTAGTTGTTGTAGCGTTCTTTCATTTAAACTTGCTGGAAACTAGAGCATGCATTTTCTTTCGCTGGTTTACATTTGTGATTTGACTACACAAGGTAGTTTCCATGGGAGCATGTTAAATGCATTTCAACTTGCTACATTTGAGAGTAGTTTTTCCAGTGCTAATACAGTTTAAATGAGTGACATGTAGTGAAATCGTAACATCAGCTGTATAACAGTAGAACACAATCTCTGTAAAGAAGATCTGGACAGTGTCTTAACTGCAAATTAAATGAGTGACTGTTAAATTTTAGAAAAAAACAGCTAGCAAACTTGTGGGAGGGTTAAGGAAACACATTACTTTGTGATAATAAAGAGACAAGACAGACTTATGTAGAGACATGTGAAGGGAAATAGCTAAACAAAGAAATATATTAGACCCTACCTCCTTAAGGAAAGGAAACAAGGAAAATCAAAAAAACTTTGCATTGAATCCAGAGACATATTTGTTTGTTTTGTCAGAATTGACTGGTTTTTGTATACTTGATGAGCTTTATTTTTTTCAACTTTCCAGATATTACATCAACTACAAATTAATGAAGAAAAAGGTTAAGCAGTACGATAACCAAATTAAAGCTGGATCACTTGATCGTCGACATGTTCTTAAGGATTTCTCACGGATGCTAGACAATCAGGTAAGAATATGAGGGTTGTGCACTAGCATCTCTTATGTGCATATCAGCCATATCAGGTTAGGGTTGGTTTGTTGATCTTTTCTGACAGATTTTCCTAACATTTTGTACTGTAAGAGTAAGTTATGAGGCTCACCAATGCATTTGTTATTCTTTAAACAAAAGTTTGATCTCTCTTGAAGTACCTAGTCCTACTTCAACTGAATCAGGTAAACTAGCTGCAAGTTCTTTTAGGTGACTGAAAAAGGCACCCCTTCTCCCAAATACTGACTATGTGCCGAGTTTCTTTGAGAGTGATTATTCAGTCTCATCTGAATAATTAGCATGTTATGGAACCCTCATCTATTTTCCGCCTCCTCTTCCCTGGGAGAGCAGTCATGGTTCAGTCCATGCCTTCTTCCATGTTTATTTCTTTCTTCTGGCTATTGTGTCTTCTCTCCCCTCCCCAGCTCTCTGTTTGTGTTCTGAATAGGGATTTGGATAGGTCAATCGTCAATGGCAGTCTTCAGGAATTAGCCTGATTTTTTCTGTTTGCTAATACCTTATTCATGTAGTGGTTAAAAGGATGCTCCTTATAGGGAAGAAACATTCTGTCACACTGTGGGATCTATATCTTTACTTAAGAAGGAAAACATGAAAGCGTCTGTAATTTTCTTAACTCTTGCAGATTGAAAGAATTGTTCTGTTTATGTTGGAACAACAAGGAGTGCTGGCGAGCAGGATATCTGAACTTAATAAACAGCAAGAGTCTCTTCAAGAACAGCCTGATATATCCAAAATAATCGAGTTGCGAGAATCTTATAGAGATGTGGGACGTGATCTTCTGAAGCTTCTTTTTTTCGTTGAAATAAATGCCATTGGATTGCGGAAGATCCTCAAGAAATTTGACAAACGTTTTGGGTATCGATTCACTGATTATTATGTCAAAACCCGGGCTAATCATCCTTATTCCCAACTTCAGCAAGTTTTCAAGCATGTGGTAATATGATAAACTCAACTATAGCTACTTTATTTTATTCATCTTCTTCTACTAGTAATAACATGACTGCTGCAGTTCTATAGCATCAACTACTACTGCAATTTCTAGTTGGCATTTTTAATGAGGAAAACAAAAAAAAATATTGAATCTTCAGTATTCGTGATGAGAAAATGTGTGTTTCCTTCAGAAATTTGATACATTTGTCCAAGAGAAAAATCTCACTGACAAATGACAATAGTTCAAGGTGGGCGCTACTGACCATGAATGCTGATTGCAGGGGCTAGGGGCAGTTGTTGGAGCAATATCTCGTAATCTTGCTGATCTTCAGGACCGTCAGGGAAGCTACTTGTCAATTTATGACCAGCCTTCTCTTCCGCTCCAGGTTTTTCTCTATATCCGTTGATCTTTTCGTATTATGCTGATTTCGTAAATCCTCTGTGCATCTTAGTTTCTTGAACAAATAATTTTGAGGCTTTCCCTACTGTATTCTTATATATTAAATTGTTTTGCAGGATTCTGTTGTTGATTCATTGCAAGCAGCTGTTGATAGATTAAGTCATTCAACAAACTTCCTTAACTTTTTGGCCCAACATGCACTTATCATGCAAGAAGAGTTTCCAACTCCTGTTGAGGAACAAGTTGATGATCAGAGATACCATTTTATGTCACTTATCTTAAACTTGGCAAATACCTTCCTTTATATGGTCAATACATATATCATTGTTCCAACAGCAGATGATTATTCTATGAGCCTTGGTGCTGCTGCAACAGTTTGTGGGATTGTGATCGGTGCCATGGCTGTTGCACAGATCTTTTCCTCTGTGTATTTCAGTGCTTGGTCAAACAGGTCTTATTTCAGACCTCTGGTATTTAGCAGTATAGTTCTCTTTGTGGGGAATATCATGTATGCACTGGCTTATGATCTCAAATCAATACCAGTTCTCCTTATTGGTCGAATATTTTGTGGGTAGGTCTCTCTCTCTCTTCCCAAATCTGTGCACTTATGCATGTGTTACATGCACATGGTAAACTGTGATGAATATATTTATTTGGAATATTTTAGGGGTGATGGTAGGGTGTGGAGAGAAGAATTTAACATCTTTTAGACAACTAATCTTCCGCTATGTCAAAGATGAAAATTGTGTTGAATTGATTTTGGAGAGTGATCTGAGGACTTCAAAGGAAGTTTTGTGTTTAATAATTTTTAACAACTTCACATAATATACTTTAGTTGCAGCATGCTAGGATAATCGTCAGTTGATTCTCGTGTATCAGTGGAAGTAAAACATTTGTTTTGGGGACCAGGTAAACTAACTACCTTCAGTCTGGAATACTACAGGGTCATATGAGTGAAGATTCAAATGAAATGATAGTCGTGAATTCAGTAAACCATTTGCTTGCCCATCTTCATACTACATTCTCATTTCATTCCATCTCCATTTTGTTCTTGAATTTGCAGTTTGGGTTCTGCCAGAGCAGTGAACCGACGTTACATCAGTGACTGTGTGCCCCTTAAAATCCGGATGCAGGCTTCAGCTGGATTTGTCAGTGCTAGCGCTCTTGGGATGGCATGTGGCCCTGCACTTGCTGGGTTACTCCAAACTAATTTTAAGATTTACAAGTTGACATTCAATCAAGATACTTTGCCTGGTTGGCTCATGGCTTTTGCATGGTTAGTCTATTTGATATGGTTGTGGATCTCATTCAGAGAACCTGCTACTGAAACTGAAGTGAACACTGGTCCTCAAGAACCTGCTAATAATGGTATGTTGAACTTTTTGTTGCATGGTATTGGCATGATCTTGTCTCTTGTAGATAAGAAGGTATGGAGGTCGAGCATTAGGGTAGAAGGTTGGTAGGTAGACGAGAGTTGTCATATTTTATGTGGGAGAGACACGGGGCTAGCCTCCCCTCCTTATTCGTAACCATATTTAGGAATCACATATTTTCTTTGTTATTTAATGTTTATTACTATTTTTTGCTCTATTTGCTTTGTATCCTGTTTTTTGCTATCTTATTTTCTTATAATCATGCTTTGAATTCTTCTTTTCTTTTGAGCCGAGGGTCTATGGTCCACAACCTCTCTACCCATAAATTAGATCAACCAGGGAAAAAAGTTTGTCGAAATGGAAGAGCAGGAATGCTTATGGTTAACCCTTTTTTTTTGTACCAGTAGAAAATGATGTCCTTGAAAATGGCGTTACACAACCATTGCTCTTAAAAGTGGAGGACAATCAACAAGATGATGAGAATGACCAAGAATATGATGAGAGTGAAGAAGCTCCTGAGGAATCTCGTCAGCCAGCCAACTCTATAGCTGAAGCATACAGATTACTTACACCTTCGGTGAAGGTAAGTTTCCAACTCTGGATAGAGTCCATTGAGTAAAAAAAAAAATGGGTTATTTATATTGCTTGCATTCCTGCTTAATTGCTGTTTTTCTCTTGGGAGTTATCCACAACTTGCTCCCTTGTGTTTGTTGAACTTTGGAATTCTTCATTTTTGTGAAGATTGTGATAATGATGCCAAAGACGAAATAAGGACAGTAAGTAGGACATGAATGTAGTTTATCATAATATATATACCTATAATACAGACGGAGATTAACAATGGTGATTTGCATATTGAAAGCTGTGCATGGTTAGTACATAATCTTGTCTTACTAGAAATGAAAATACAACTGGCAAGTAACTGTATGTCTGATTGGGCAGTGCCTTCTCATCATAGCCAAGAGAGAAATCAAGAAAAAAGGAGAAGAAAATGAAAAGGATGGATCACTCTTTGTATGCATATGGAAAAAAAATAAGCATATTACGTATAGTTTAATTATGCTGTAAGATTTTAACTTTAAATGAATGGTGACTGGACTCTTTCATCTTTCCAGGTTCAATTATTAATCTACTTCATGCTGAAATATGCTATGGAGGTTTTACTTTCAGAATCCAGTGTTGTTACGACATATTACTTTAGCTGGTCAACGGGCACTGTGGCAATTTTTCTTGCATGTCTTGGCCTCACGGTTCTTCCAATAAATGTTGTAGTTGGGAGCTACATAAGTAATATGTTTGAAGACAGGTAATATCTTTTGCACCACAACATGCTTTGGTGCTTACTTTCTGGACACGAGGCCAGATTTTCTAAAATTTTCCTGGATATAAATTTTTGGTGCTCACATTGATGTATTATAATGAGAATGGAATTCCAAAACTACTATTATTATGTATTTATGTTGAATATTTGCTATGGGATTCTGATAGTTTCTTCGGCTTGCAGGCAAATTTTGTTGGTATCTGAAATTATGGTTTTTCTTGGTATACTTGGGAGCTTTCATATTGTAAGCCCATACACTGTGCCACAATATGTCTGCTCTGGGCTTATAATGTTTGTAGCTGCTGAAGTGTTAGAAGGTAAGACCTCTCCCGTCCTATTCTTTTTTCCTCATTAAGAGACATATGTGTTGTCGACGGAACCTATCAATATGACGAAGCAAAATAAGGTTACTAGCTCTGAGTGGCTAGTGAACTGAATTAGAGTGGTATCATAACATTCTAGATTCTCTCAATAATTCTAGGTTTCTTTTCCATTTCTGTCTATAATGAACTACTAGTTCAAAGATGATATTTTTTAAACTCTTCCGATAATCAACCTAGTCTTTGATTTCAGACTAGGATTAGTGGTTTACATCATCATAACTTGGATAAGTGGATCCGTTACTGGGTGACGTATGTCTTTATATTTACTTACTCCTTAAAAGAATGCTCTCCTAGAAAACTGATTCAGAGACCTTAAGAACTCTTTTGAAGTAGTTTTAAAACCTCATTTCTTATAATAGAAATAAGATTTTCAATCTAAGTGGATTGAGGCACAGATACTAATTGATGAAAAAAGACAAGTTGGACTTTTCACTACTGATTCCTTCCATTATATCTTCAATGATGAGCCTAACCCTGCTGAATGTATCTTTCTTAACCATTCTTGAATTGGATAAACCGAACTCTCTAGCATAAACTACGAATAATTCAATCGTGATGATGTCTGGTATTTTCTGTCATGTTTTACACTACTTGCATTCTTAATCTCTCTATTTATTTGGTTGACGTTATCAGGTGTCAATCTATCGCTCCTCTCTCGAGTAATGTCATCCAGACTTTCTCGTGGAACCTACAATGGGGGTCTCTTGTCAACAGAAGCTGGCACATTTGCTCGGGTGATTGCAGATGTAACCATAACCCTTGCTGGGTATTTGGGACAGAGTAAGCTCTTGAACGTCACACTCCTCCCTTCACTTTTGATTTGTCTAGCCTCCATTATCGCGACCTGTTACACGTACAATTCTCTTTACTGAGCTCCTTTTGGATTCTTAAAATGTAGTCGACCATTATAGCATTATCACCCCCTCAATTCTTTTCCACCTCCCTTTCTAGTTCATTAGCTGAGTTGTCCTTGTGTAGGTACTTTTTCCCCATGTGTAATATTGATGTAAATTTTCGGTTAATAACTAGTTCATTGATTTCTTTACTTTCAACTAGGTTCTTATTATTCAATATCTGTCTTGTTTGTCCTATGGGAAATTTCTTTCTATGCAACTAAAATATTGAGCTGTTGTTAATTCATGTGGGAATTTAATAGGAATTACATACTTTATAGAAGTAATTGTGTCACGAATTTATTAGCACCTGTATTTACGCCAAAATGCAAGACAATTGGCTTTTATACACACATTTATTACTTTAACTATGGGTAGACAGTGTATATTCTTACTTTAATTTTGTACCATTCAATTATTATGGTTAAATTGTTTGGTCCGATTATACATTGGATGTCGGTAAGTATTTAACACAGGCATGGTGTGACACCTTAGCTTGGATAAGAGTCCATACTGACAAAATATATGAGAGATGTTGGGTATATAAGTAAATAGAATATATGCCCTAGTGATGTGGTTTAAAGATATACTAGCCTAGGTCTAGAACAGACAATAACCACTAGCAAACTAAGCTCAAATCTCTCATTATTTTTGTCGATGTATGTTGTGGGTAAACATTTCTCCCTTCTTTTTGGGTTGTTTTATAAGGAACAACATTTTTTTTTATTTTTTCATATTCTAATACTTCAGACTTGAGTCATTCTTTTAGAAAAAAAAGTTTCACTATGATGGGAAGTAGCAGCTACGTGCCACCTCCACCTAGCTTACCTCATTTAATTAATTTCGACGGTCAATCTGCCAACTATTTGTGTCGTTAATAAATGTTGACAAAAATTTTAATTGTCCTTGTACAAACTGACAATACTAAGCTAAAAAGAAAAAAGAATCACCAATTTAGTATGACGATCATGGCCTTTCGAGAAGGTTCATGGAACTATTATCGACTTCTTACGTCGTTAGCTGGATTTAGACATAAAAATTGTGAAATTTGAAGTTATCCAACTTCTTTAGCATTGGCTCAATGAGTCCGTATTGGAAGGGGACAATTGTTCAACTGGTCTATATTTACCATACACAGTATTATCATTAATTAGATGTCTCGAATTTGAATTCTCAAAATTTTGAAATTTCTAGTAGGGAACGTTTTCCCTTTGCCATACACGACACTAATTTGGATTTACAATATGTATTGTTTAAACAAAAAACAAAAAAGCTGATCTACATTTTAGAGTTGACAACTTTGTAGAAGTGTATGAATAGAGTAATATAAGTTTATAGAAGCCAATTAAGATTGTATTAAATAATATTTGGTCCCCCAACCTTTATTTTTTGTGTGGTCAATTTAGATCTTTTGTTGCTCTACAATTCATGGTTGGAAGTTGAGTTGTACTAGTTAGACACCAATAAAACTTGACTACATATTCATAAATTTTGATGACTTATTTTCAATTGTCCTTTTTCAAATTGGGACCCTTGAAAAGAATTAGAGATGAAAAAAATTAGTATTTCACCGCCAATCTATATACTATTTATTTAGTATAGCATTTGAGATTAGAAAAGAGGTTGGTTGAAGGTTTTAGCGGTTCAAAACTCAGCGGAGACAAAAAACACTAGGTGATTCTTCTCATCTGTTTTAACTTTGATGGATAGAGTTACCTTATTGGTGGGTGTAATTAGTCGAGGTACGAGAAAACTGGCCGAACACCAAATGTCATTAAAGTTGGTTGAAACATAAAATATGAACAATAATTAATAAATGCATTGTGACCTCAAACTCAAAATAGAGAGAGATTGAGTTATGTGGTTGAAGATGAATTAGTCTACATGGAAATATTGGTGAGTTTAATTTCTCTCATTATAATCTTCAGCTACTCAAAACAGTTGTTACAATATCTCATTATTAAAACAATAAAACCTACCCCTTACCTATATACCCTACATAGATCACACTTTAAATTAGTTATGAAATTCATCGATAATAACAGCTTGTAATGAATGTGATTTTCTTATAATCCTCACCAATTTGTCATTTAATAAGATTCACGATGATTTTTTTTATAGTAAAAGTTGTTTGTTTACTTATTTCGTGGTTGATAAGAGAAATTTATAATCCTCGCTAACAACTAAAACTTATATACTACCTTCATATAGTAGATTAGTAAAATCAATGTACAAGTGTTGTAGAAATCTAATTACTATGGTCAAGCAAAAATATGTGCATGTATATTTGTTTATAAAAAATAATCATTGAGACTATAGTTCAAGTTAAAGATTCATAAATTGGACACACCATTAATATTAATGGTATTAAATAGACGGATTGAATTGAAATTAGGCATGTTAAAATGAACTGAGTTAATAAATGAACGTGTCATTGACACGCTCGAAAGTTACTTGATCTAAAATTGGTAAATATTTGGTCATAATTCAACCCACCTAGTACTTATGTGCCCGTTTGGATGGGCTTATAGCTTCTGTCTTATAAGCCAAAAATTGTAAGTTAGATATCTTTAACTTATAACTTTTGAGTTAAAAATAAGTGTTTATAAGCACCTTTTGAATCCCACTGAAACATTACAAAGGTGCTGACAAGTTACTTTGACTTAAAAACACCTAAAATAAGTTAATTTAAATAGATTCTAAGTTTTAAATCATTTGTTTAATTGAGTACTTAATAAAACCATTTTTTCTTATATTATGACTATATATAATATAATAAATAAAAGATATTATTTTAAAAATATTTAAACAAAGTTTCTTATATAGATCAATCTAAACTATATATCAACCGGTCATTAACCTGTCCAAAACCTAAATAGATTTGACGAGTCAAATTAGTTTAATTCCCCTCACATTATGTTAAATCTAAATTTTATAATATCTAAACTTTCTCAATAATTATTATAACTACAATGTCCTTCACACAAATGTGTGGAGTAATGATTATGTGAAAGAAAATAAAAGAGAAAAAGATGTTTCCTATTGAATTAAAATCTTACAACTACCTTCTCCCCCTCTCCCTTGCCTTATCTACTAGACTATTACCATAATAAATAAAATAGTACCTATAATATATAGTTTTTTTTTTCTTTTTCAAATTATACACATATCTTTTTGGACCTAACTTGTCACTTTCTTTGTTCCTTTAAATAAATTCTCCAAATCACTATTATATAGTTCTACTTCTTTCTCCTAATATTCAAAAATTCACAATTCCTGCATTTTCTTGTTCCTTAAAAATATACACTGAAAATTCTACTAAGGAACATTTTGTGTTTTCCAAATTTATTGCCGTCCAAATTGTTTGAATTTTACTATATAACATCCTTTTTTCTTTCTAGTTTTCCATCAATCTTATCATCATTAAAGATATTAAATTAATTAAACACAATGAAGTTTGATTTGATTATTACTGCTCTTCTTGGAATTTTCCTCTTTCATGGATTTTGTTCTTCTGAAAAAGGTAAACAAATTCTTACCCCTTATAGTAATTTCGCGATTTCGTAAAAATATAATGATTGATAAATTTCGTTACGTTAAAAATAGCAAAGGTGTGATGTAAGTGAACACTTGTTTTCTGTTTGGTTAGTAGGAATTTCTAGCGTGTTAACGGATTAATTCAAGTTAAATCGCAAAAATAAGAATTTATGCTTTTGTAGTATAAGTTAACTTTATGTATACTAGTAATGTAAAGAATTTTTATATTAGTAATGTAATTTAACCTATAATTTAAGTTTATATATATACATTATCGGTTAAAACTTAAAACTTTTCTTTTATATTGCTAATGTAGTTTAACTTGTAGTATTGTAGCAAGCTAATAACTTGTAATTATTGTAAAAGTAATTTAATTGTGTAAATATGTTTTATACCATTCCTTAATTTGTTATAACCGACATGTTTTATTTTTCAATGTGGTAATACTACACTGTCCGTTGAATAATTTTCGAAGTTAAATTAACATGATCAACTTAATATTTCAAAATTAAAGTTTTTTTCTATGGCATAAAAATTAAATTCATATATTTTTTTTATTTACACAAATTTAAACTCTTTTTGTATAAATTTGCAGCTCCAAATTACTCATTTATGCGCCAAGCTACTACAGCACCGGAGATATCACATTACGACTACATAATCATCGGCGGCGGCACCGCCGGCTGCCCATTAGCCGCCACGCTCTCTCAGAAGTACCACGTACTTCTACTAGAGCGCGGCGGTTCGCCTTACGGAAATCCTAATATCACATATTTATCGACATTCGGATCTGCACTTTCCGATCTCTCACCGAAATCGCCATCTCAGCGATTCATTTCCGAGGACGGTGTAATCAACGCGCGTGCACGCGTTTTGGGCGGCGGAAGTTGTTTAAACGCCGGATTTTACTCACGTGCCGGCCCGAAGTATGTGAGCAGTGTTGGATGGGACGGAAAGCTGGTGAACGAATCGTATGTTTGGGTGGAAAATAAAGTGGCGTTTCAGCCGCCGGTGAGACAGTGGCAATCCGCCGTGCGCGACGGTCTTGTGGAGTCAGGGGTGGTGCCGTACAATGGATTTACGTATGATCATATTAATGGAACTAAAATTGGGGGCACGATTTTCGATGCCGCCGGACGTCGGCACACGGCTGCCGATCTACTTGAGTATGCTAACCCTAGTGGAATCACTCTACTTTTGCATGCTACCGTTCACAAAATCATGTTCAAAACTAGAGGTACGTATCTTCTCATGCAAATAAAGAAAAAGAAATTAGAAATCCGTTTTATTTATGTGATACTGTTTGACTTGATACAAAATTATGATAGAAAAATGGATAAAGGATCGTGATCCCCAAAAAAACCCCTCAATTGGCTGTATACATTGTCCGTGACATTATGGAAGCTAGACTTTTGACACGTATCAAAAGTATACTTAAATATGTCATGACAATTCTATGACTATAAGAACATTTTATCAAGTGTAATATACTCTCTCCATCGCAATTTATATGACATACGTATCATTTAGTCAGATTAGCAATAATTTAACTTTAAAATGTATATTTTACGCTTAATGAGATGATTTGTAGTCATACAAATAACTATGACTTATTTTAGACTATATGTTAGTATTTTATCTTTCTTAAACTCTGTGTTTAAGTCACGACAGATGGTTACATTGTTTACGTGAGATTAACTAATGAAATTCATTTAATTTTTTCTAATTTATGATTAAGAAAGTATTAATTAACAACTTTGTGCAGGATTATCAAGACCAAAAGCTCATGGTGTAATATTTAGAGATGCATTAGGAAAAAAACACAAAGCATATTTAAGAAGAGGAGAAATGAATGAAGTAATAGTTTCATCTGGGGCACTTGGAAGCCCACAAATGTTAATGTTAAGTGGTGTAGGCCCATCAGAACATTTAAAGGCCCATAACATTACAGTTGTATTGGACCAGCCCAATGTTGGACAAAGGATGATGGATAACCCAATGAATGCAATATTTGTGCCATCACCTGTACCTGTTGAAGTTTCTCTTATACAAGTTGTGGGTATTACAAGATTTGGAAGTTATATTGAAGCTGCCTCCGGCGAGAATTTCTCCGGTTATCGTAGTAGTCGGAGTGATTATGGAATGTTCTCCCCGAAGGTAAATTTTTTCTCGTGATTTTAACTTATATACACTGACGATATACATATATTTTAGAGTATCAAGCTATCTAATATATACGGTTTATCATTCGTAATATATAGGTGTAGTGACCTGGATAATAAGATTGGTAACTTATCATAAAAAGTTAAGACATTATCGGTACATATAAGTTAAATCCTTTTCTAATTTGAAGTTGTAGTCTATAATATAGTATCAATAGAAATCTTTCTATATAATGGCAATAAAATTATTTAACTTTTTCTTAGAAACACCTTTGGAACCTTGGTCAAGCACAAATTATTGTTCTAATATTAGCAAAATTGCTTTGCAAATTGATTAGTCAAATACAGCTGTTAATCTTTGAAAATACTTTGTCAAAAAGAACTTCTAATTAAAATGTTTTTCAAAATAAGTAAAATTTTGGTCAAACAGACTATAATAAGATTATTAATAATGAAAAATTAAGACATGTTAAAATACATGGATTATTATTGGTATACATAATTTATACTACATACTACAAAATGTATGTATATTCTTGTGAGGCCCAAACTTTCTCTAACTTAATGTTAAATGGGCCTAAGTGAAACCCATTATAGTCCTTTATGTTTATTTTAGTACAATATTTAAAAAATAGCCATTTCTTTCAGATTGGACAGCTATCAACAGTGCCACCAAAGCAAAGAACACCAGAAGCCTTAGAAAAGGCTATAAATTCAATGAATGCACTAGATGCAGCAGCATTTAGAGGAGGATTCATATTAGAAAAAATAATGGGCCCAATATCCACTGGACATTTGGAGCTCCGAACCCGGAACCCGAATGACAACCCATCAATAACATTTAATTACTTCAAAGAGCCAGAAGATTTACAAAGATGTGTAAATGGACTCAAAGTTATAGAAAATATAATTGAGTCCAAATCTTTTTCACAATTCAGATATGACTCAATTTCATTGCCAGCATTACTTAATTTGACTGCAAGTGCCCCTGTCAATTTATTGCCTAAACATGACAATATTTCAGTCTCATTGGAACAATTTTGTAAAGATACTGTTATGACAATTTGGCATTATCATGGAGGCTGTCAAGTTGGTAATGTTGTTGATCAAGATTATAAGGTTATTGGTGTTGATAATTTGAGGGTTATTGATGGTTCAACTTTTAATTATTCTCCTGGTACTAATCCTCAAGCCACTGTCATGATGCTTGGAAGGTTAGTATTTACTAATTTATACTCCTTCTGTTCTAATTTATATGACTCTTTTTTCCGTTTTAGTCTGTTTAAAAGAGTGTGACATCTTTGAAAGGGAACCGTGGAGTTAATAGTAAAGTTATCTCCGTTGTGATTTATAGGTCACCGGTTCGAGCCACTTTTTTTAGTCAATTAGAAAGAGTATGACACATTTGAAAAGGAAACTTAGAGCAACAATAAAGTTGTTTCCACATGATCTGTAGGTCACTGGTTCGAGTCGTGGAATCAGTCATTGATGCTTGCATCAATGTTGATTCTGTATATTATACACCTTAACTGAGGTGTGGCTCTTCCGTGCACCAGACTGTCTTCTTCTTCTTTTTTCAGAAAAAGAATGATATGTTTTTTATATTTATTAACAAGTTAATTTTTAACATCTCATTTTATACTTATTGAGACGATTTATGACTATATAAATTTTATATCATAATTTGTTGGTCGGAAAAAAAATCTTTCTTTTAAATTTTTTGTGTTCAATCTAATACCACCAGATTAATAGAGACGGAGGAATAAAAAAATAATTAAACTATATACCAAAGTCCTATAATTTGTTGAAATTAATATGTGATGATTACTAAATTATTTATTTATTTTTTTGGAAAATGTGCAGGTATATGGGAGTAAGGATAGTGAATGAGAGACTTGCTAAAGAGGAGTCAAATCATTAATTAATTGATCATAAATTCGTTTCTTCTTCTTTTGTTACCTTTTGTTTATGAATGAGAGTGGATTAATTAAAAATATATAATACCACTATATATGATGTAAATTGACTTCATTCTCTGTAATAATAATCCCAATAATTTCAGTAATAATATGTTTTGAGTTTAATTATTGATCTGGAGAATATAGAATGAATTCTGAGCTATTATTTTCATTCTTTCAATTCAAATCTTTCATATCGAGTAATAATTTATTCTAAATCTTAAATTCGCCTCTACATGAATTTTCAATGAACATTTGGAATACCGTTTGAAAAGACATTTCTGACTAGCCAATTTCTGATGGACTCTATTGAAAGATCACATTTTTACTACTAAATAAACAAGAATTAATTATTCATGGACAATTTTCTGATTAAATTATAAAATTCGTCGCTAATCTCATTTAATGACATATTATCAAAAAACTATATAAATGGGAAATATATATTTGAGTGTGGAGAAAGTATATTACAAAGGATATACCTCAAAAGAGAAAAAGATTGTTTGCCACCTACTCCTAATTAAAGCATCTCTGCTCTGTTAAAGGAATGCTATCCTTCTTTATATATTCCACAAATAATTTAAGTTATATATATCATTAGAATATATTTTTATATATATTATTAAATGTGAAATTTGTGATCTTGAAAAATAAAATAAATTAATACCTCTTACAACCGGTCAATTAATAAGGTGACCAGATGATATAAAAATAATGTTTTGTATAATTATATTTGTTCAGAGAGAAATATTTTAAATATTGAAGTATATGATCATCTCATTTAAAACTTTAAAGCGTGAGTATACATTTTCTATTACTATTTAATTATATTATATTGTCAACATTAATAGTATAAGATCATGGTACCTGGAATCTAAATTAACATTGGAGATTTATAAAGAGAAAGATCATGATCATCTCTAGATAATTTCCATGGCATGGACTCAAAAGTAGGAGGCATCATAAGAAAATATCCTTCATTATTGTGGTATAATTCAATGGCATATCCAATTTCATTAGTGCAGCCACTAAGTGTTGTATATCCCTATAAATTTGTCTCATCATTTCCATGAGGTGGTTCAAATAAAACATTCAAATTCGATCGGAAATAATCTCTGTCTGACTATCTCTATGAGGTAGAAGTATAATATGTGTACATTTATCATTTATAAGATTGTACTAAATATGTTATTGTTGGTATACTTATTAAGTGAAGCAGTTGTAGGGCAGTTCTCCGTTTGGCAGATATATGATTATAAATATAATCTGCCAAAGGAGAGTTGCCCTATGATTGCTTCTGCTTAATTATGTTTATATGATGAGAAGAAGAAGAATTATGAAAATGCATTCCGCATAAAGGGTGGCTCAATCGACGATCTTTATGTTGGGTGATTTATTTATTTATTTATTGTTGGTATGGTTTATCGTTTGATTAATTAATTAGCCTAAATAGGATCTTTTCATGAGTTTACTTCGATTCATATATATCATTTGGTAATTTATATACATGAGAATCATGTAAATACGTTTTACTCTATTACTTTATCATTTCAAATTGTGTAGCTTAATCTGAAGTACGAGATTAAAATAATTAATTAGAAACGAACATTAAAAATATAAGTAATTAGTTCCTTAGTGAGATTTATGTATTTTGACAATATATACATATGTGGTATATATACTAATAAATGTTGAGATGGCCGAGTTGGTCTAAGGCGCCAGATTAAGGTTCTGGTCCGAAAGGGCGTGGGTTCAAATCCCACTCTCAACATATTTATTTTTTGATTTTTCGCTTATAATTTTTTTTAAAATTTTAACATTTACCATATATTTTACCTCTCAAATTATTCTCATTTACATATTTCTGTTTGAATAATTTACCAATCAATTTAATTACTAGATTTTTCATTAGCACTGTCTACTTCAACCTCACTACACACCAAATAGGATTTAACTACTTTTTGACCATATGCATGCTAGACTTGAAAGAGATTGATAGCTTTACATGACCCTTATTGATCTGTTATGCAATATTTGCCTTGTACAACCTGCTAGTTGACTTAGTCTTCTCAAATTTATGGTATACTAAAACTAGCAATTTCCTTCTTCACAAGGTACCCAAAGATAAAACTAAAATTGTGTAAAGGTTTCGGTGCAGAAAATATCTCGCGTATACATATAGTTTGAAGAAAGATCATACATCAGGGGTGAAATGTCATATAGGCAACACAAGCATCACTAGTTGATTCTGCGATTTGATTATATAACTTTATTGTTGGTCAAAAAACCCGATTATAAATTTCTTGTTTAGTGTTATATTTTTTAAAATACTAGTTGGATCATACAACTCACACTTAGCTGTGTGTACAAAATATTTCTTGTATTGATCAAGTCTATAGAGTGTTAACTCTTGCACATAGGAAACTTGGCATTATATTATATAGTATCAACCGCCCAAACGGCAAGAATGAAAATACAGCTATATGTTTATCTAAATTTTATCACTTTTTAATTTTAATAATATTATTGGATAGTTTTTTCAACCCTAATTAATTTGAATTGAGGCATAGTCGATTGCCACTTACATATTTTGTATAGCATGTTAATTCAGTACCATAAACGATTTAAAACAAATTCTGTATATTAAACTTAATCTTCGTTTAAACAATGTATTCGATTAAATTTAAATAAATAAACGTATATACATAACTAGATCACATTTATTTTGAACCACTATCTCAAGAAACTTCTATAAAACTAACTTGACCAAAAAAATAATGATATTTTCTTAGAAAATGTAATAACTAACAATATTGGTGGGGATATAAATGTACTATGGTGATTGAAAGCAACTAGACAACATAGAATTTTGGAATGAAAAGTGACCACGTTAAACAAGTCCAAGAATTTTATTTTTTTTAGAAAAAAACATTCTAGTGAAATTTCTATGGAAAATAGATTGATAGTGCTGGCCACTATAAAAAGCATAAATCCTTGTTTTTTTGCTCTTTTTGCATATGCTGATCGACATTTCCAGCTAAATTTTCCAAGCTATTTCCACACCGAGGGCGGACCTAGAGTACACATTACGGATTCATTCAATACATATACGTAGATATATATATATATCGAGAAATTCATTAAATAAGTATAAATAATTGCGTCAAACCCATAAATCAAATGAATTTTGGTAGAATCTTATGTTCAGATGTCATAAACTAAAAATTCTGGCTCTGCCTCTGTTGGTCACACATTTTGTTGGATGCTAATATAATCTTATAAGATTATTTTGATGGAAATTTTGAGGAATTTAAGCTGTCAAGATTAGTAATAATCGGCAAGACTAAAGACCCTTTCAAGTGTTTAATCAGAAAAGTAATGATTTTATGTAGTGACTATTCACAGATTGACCAAGTCTAATAATTAAATTTCAATATAGAACTAAATGACCTATGAGAAACACATGTTAGGTCATTGTAAGTTGAGATAGAAATAAGGAGACTGACTTTTCATCCCTTATCATTGTGGAACTTCTTAACACTCCCCGCACGACCAGACATCAACTGGAGTGTGAACACTCATAATGGGGTCCAACATCGGTGAACAACAAATTGGGATGAACCTAGCCCGGATACCATATTTAACAACTTAAGACGCCTAAGTTGGGAAGGACAGATCAATTTTTTTCCCTCTAGACTTGTCTAAATAATAACACAATTTAGTTTACACATAACTTCCTGCAGGCTGCAACAAACCAAAAAGGCCAAGAAAAAGACCAAAAGAATCCTAAATCAAGAATGCAATCACCTTGTTTCAACTGTATTTGCTGCCAGAATTCCCATGGAGATAAAAACCCCACCTCTAAAATCAGCATAATCATCACTTGTCATCGCGAATTCATCGATGCAGTAGCTTCATCCATCCAGCCAAATTCCCAATTCACTAACCATGAGTGTTTGCCTTCTTGTGCAGAACTATTTGCCAACTTACAAGAAGCGTATCCACATTACAGTCAGACTAATCTTGCTGATGAAATTCGAGCTAACGAATACTATCACCTCACTCTTTCGAAACATGTTTGTTTTGATTACATTGGAAATGGCCTTTTTTCTTACTACCAACAACAGAACATGATCAAATCTCATCCAATTCACGATTCAATCGCCTCTTCATCATCAGCTCCACCTCCTCCTCCTCCTCCTCCTACTCACAACGAACCTTTCTTTAACATTTCGTATAAGTCAGTGAGTTTAACTACTCAATTGCTCTACGGAGGGCAAGAATCCGATATAGAACGTAAAATGAGGAAAAGGATTATGAAGTACATGAATATCTCTAACCATGACTACTCAATGGTCTTTACAGCTAACCAATCTTCTGCATTTAAGCTCTTGGCTGACTCTTATCCCTTTGAGTCTAATCCTAACCTCCTTACAGCTTACGATCATGAAAATGAAGCAGTGGAAGGGATGATCGATAACGCTAAGAAAAAAGGGGCTAAAGTGGTATCAGCAGAGTTCTCATGGCCTAATTTGAGAATCAATTCAAGAAAACTGCGAAAAACGCTTAGTGTCAAGAAGAAACAGGGGTTATTTGTTTTCCCTCTTCAGTCTAAAGTAACGGGAACAAGATATTCGTATCAATGGATGAATATTGCACAAGAAAACGGATGGCATGTCGTGTTTGATGCATCTGCTTTAGGTCCCAAAGACATGGAAACATTAGGCTTGTCGATTTTTCAGCCTGATTTTCTCATTTGCAATTTCTACAAAGTGTTTGGTGAAAATCCTTCTGGTTTTTGTTGTTTGTTCGTGAAAAACTCAACCATATCACAGTTGAACAAATCATTCACTAGCTTGGGAATTATTCGTCTTGTTCCAGTCGACGCGAAATCATTTGAACACAAAAACGACTCCTCTTCTTCAATTTCATCAGAATACAATCAAGAAAACTCTGTTTCAGAATTCCAAGAAATCGAACAAGTGTCTGATCAAGAACCAAAGAAAATAACCACATTGTTCGAAATACTGAATTGGGGTAACAAATCCAAACAGAAGACTCTTTCAACGACAACTACGAGCTCAAATGAACTGGAATGCAGAGGATTAGATCATGCTGATAAACTCGGCTTAATACTAACAAGTAGCAGAGCAAGGTACCTTATAAACTGGCTAATAAACGCGTTAACGCGTCTTCAACATCCTCATACTGAAGATATTCATATTCCTTTAGTGAAAATTTATGGATCAAAGATACATTTCAATAGAGGACCAGCTGTGGCATTCAATGTGTTTGATTGGAAAGGCCAAAAGATTGATCCAACACTAGTACAAAAGCTTGCGGATCGACACAACATATCACTTTCTTGCGCATTTTTGAAACATATATGGTTTTCAAAAATGTATGATGATGAAAAAAACACAATCTTGGAGAGTTGTGATGATGATAATTATAATAATAAGAAGAAGAAGAAGAAGGGGAAATTGAGTTGTGGTGTATCAGTTATTAGTGTTTCAATTGGAATGATGACAAATTTTGAAGATTTGTATAAGTTATGGAGTTTTATAGCTAGATTTTTGGATGCTGATTTTGTTGAGAAAGAGAAATGGAGATATAAGGCACTTAATCAAACAACTATTGAGGTGTAGATTGAATTTTTATTTTTATTTTTGCTGGAATTACCACATTGATTCTTTTATCTTCTTTTTTCCTATCATTTGTTTTGCAGACTATGTTGCTCGACTCTCCAAAATATGATATCTTATTTGTGTTTGATCCTTCAAAAGGTGCACTAATATGAAGGAATCAAGATGCATCTTATGGTGTTTATGAAGAGTCGAGCAATATATGTTTAGTATTTTTGAAGAGTCGAGCAAAAGATGCGGAAGACTTTTAGATATTATTCTTCCAACTTTAGTGAAATTATATATGATATCTTTCAAGTAACATATGGAGAGATTCCATTTTTTAAGGGTCATTTTGCACTTTGGTCTTTTCACTTTTTCGTGAGTTATAAGTTCATATTTTTGCATCATAATATCATTTCATAAGATATAAGTTCGATTTCTAAGGATAGAAATTAAATATCATTTCATATGAAGGGCAAAAATTAAAGACTAATCTACTAAGAACAAGTCCGGTAGTTAAATAATTATTTTTGTGATGACTCATCGAGTGGAAAATTCCAGCTTGGGCAGCCCAATAGTTGGGTCCATGTGTAACAAAATATGTTAAACTACCATTTGGGCCGTTATATGATCTAAGCCCAGTGGTTTTGTACCCATAACATTTGTAAAAGATTATAGTATAGATGTATATGGTATGTATATATTTGACTCAAAAAAAAAAATTGTACATGTGGAGATGTATTTTAAATAATGAATTAATAAATACGTACGTCTTTTTGATAACTTAAGTTTTTAGATGGAATAGTAACATATTACAATCCAATTTATTGGATTGTTATAGATTTGCAAGTAATGAATCCGCCTATTAAATTAAAAATAAAATAGCAAAGTAATTTTTTGTTATTCACATTTGTTTTTTAATGAGTTTACCAAGTTAAATTTGAGAAAGTAAAATAAATGGAGGGAATATTTTTAAGTAGAATAACTAGGGGACTCTCACAAGCTTTAAATGCTAATTTTTACACCTCAAGTTAACACACATTTCAACAAAAATATTAAAATATTCTAAGCTCGAATTATTCGAATCTTACCTACTACCAAGCAGATCTAGAGAAAGGTCATCACTTCAAAATGACGACTTTTTTGTAGTTATTATTTTTCCAAATCAAATGATAAAGGATTGAATTTAAAAGATTATGAATCATGACAATATTGCCACCAGCAATATAAAATTTTCAATTCTCCTGTCATTGTGACGAAATCAGAATTTTTATTAAAATATTTTAAAATATAAACAAATACACATTAAAAAGGTAAATTAAAGAGATTTAATATCTATTATATATATATATCTACTTAAATAAATGATTTTGACTTTAGTATACGGAAAAAATATTTTTGATTACTAAAAATTTTAAGGTATGCTTCTGTTTTTTCACGGCATTAGAGTGAGCCGCCATGGCTTACTTATAAAGTCTGAGAAACGTGAATTTCAGTTGGAAAATTTACTTTAAGTTGCCTCCATGGCGGCTTTATTTTTTGGCTTGCAAATTTTCCTTCTTATTTTAATCTTAACGTTGAATGTTCACTAGTTGGTGAAAGGAAAAAAAGAAAATAATATCGAGAACACTTCTAAACTAAGCGCGAATTATTAGTTTCATTTCTGAACTATTGATAGTATTAAAAATATCAATTTATTTGACAAACTGGACTTAAATATACTCTCGATCTTGTAACATGAGTGAAATACATCCCTAAATTCTCGCCAAGTTTAGGGGTGATTCTAACACTTCTCTCGGTTGTTTATTAGTGTCATGCTCCTACAAGAGTTTGAGACCACTTGCTATGTTATTTGACAGATCAAGGGTGATCGATGGTGTATCTAAATTTAATTAGTCAAGTAAATGAGTGTTTTTAAATCTGTCAATAATTGGAATACGATTGAAGGAAAAAATAACAAATTAATGGACTTTTATACTCTCTTTTTTCCAAATTAAAAGGACTTCATTGTTTATCACAATGCAAGTTGGATATTTAAAATATTATATTTTGTCAAATCAAGAAGGAATTAAATATTCTCTTTATTATTACATCCAATATCTATAAGCCTAAAAGGTTCTCTTTATTATTACATCCAATATCTACAAGCCTAAAAGGTTCTCTTTATTAATTATTACATCCTATATCTATAAGCCTAATAGGTCATGACAAAGTTATGTGCAATACCACGTGCGATTTCCCTCTTTGAGCTTGTGATAAAAAGTCATTGAATCTCAACTAAAAACACCTCCTAGTTAGACTAGCTTGTGACATGTTCGATTAATTTGAATTTATGTTAAATAATTTTATAATAGGAAATAAAATATTTTTTGATAAAAATAACCTTATATTTTAAAATTTAAAGTCAAAATCTTTGACTATATATGATGGCTATATTTTATAGGACTACTTAATTGATGTATCGCGATCGAATTCATCCAAAATAAAAAAAATCTAATTGACACTCAAAAAATAAACTATATTGGAAAAAGAAGTTAATCTTAAAACTCTATCAAATACTTGAAGCAAGAAAAGTATAGAATCCTTTAAGGAACATAAAATTTCTTACTTATCACTAATTAAGGAAATCTCATCTTAGCCTAATTGAACATTTTAACAACTTATCATTCCGTATATTTATTAATTCAACTAATTTTATTTCACCTAAATTTAATGCAACACATGTATATTTGACACATTGATTCGAAGTAAGAAGTAAAACTCATTAAATGGGAATTCAGAAAATAGTAGCCTCTTACGCTTTGAATGAACTTGACTTTTCTTGTCCTAATCAATAACAGAGTCGTAACTTTTATTAGAACGTTTAAAATACGAAGAAGTAAATGTATCTTAATTTTTATATATATAATATAACTTTCTTATCGAATAGATGAATATATTGCCTCTATCTAGCTCCGCTCCTTCGGTCCCACTGTACTCCATTGATCTGCAATTCTGTATTGATTTTGACACCAAATTTGTATTTTATTTTTTTATATTATAGTACTCCATCAGGTCTTTGTTTAAAGTATCTTCCTGTATGCACTTAATAAAATGGGGTCAGTTTTGGCTGTCAGCAGTATTATTAGCACCTCCCTCGTTTCTTTTCCGTCAGCCACCCTACACGTGAAAATTATTTTGGCTAAGGATAGCAAGACACGTGAAGAAATTGTAAAATTACACTGAATATATTATTTTTTTAATATTAAAAATTGAATTTAGAATCTTTATTGATTTTCTAAATTAAGTTTGAACGGTGTAATTATCTTATCTGAAAATTTATTAATATTATTATTCATTGGATTATTTCCTTTAAAAAAAATCATCATTTCTAGGATTTATTTTTTAATTTCAAACGATGTGGAGCTTATGAGTACAAAAAATTTAATGAGAATACCATAGAAGAATGTTGCAACAGAACATATAACTTAATTGTACTGTTAGACTTTCCTTAATTATTAATTAATTTTCACTTTTATAATATATTATATATATATTACTTGTACCTCCTCCGTCCCTAATTACTTGTCCACTTTTGAATTGACACACATATTAAGAAAACAATTAATGATATAGTAAGTTTACCATTTTACCCCTATTAATTATGAAGTGGATGAAAAAATTTACATTTTTCAAAGTAATTAGTCATTTAATTGAGGGTATAATAGGTAAAAAAAAATTGTCCTTTCTTGACTTGTCAGAATGGACAAGTAATTAAAGATAACTATAAAAGAAAAAGTGAACAAGTAATTAGGGATATGTAGTGTATCTTTTATTCACTGACTCGATGATCTTGGTTGGTAGCTTGCATTTATGACCGTTAATTTGTGTTGGTTTATTGTTAAAGAAGAACTCTTGTTATATATCGTATATCTCTAAAATGATATTAGATTTTAAGATTTAATCAAATTTTATAATCAAAGGATAACTTAAATAAAGAATATTAAAGGTGAAATCAGTTCTGGTCCAAAAATCAAATTTTATAATCAAAGGATAACTTAAATAAAGATATTAAAGGTGAAATCAGTTCTGGTCCAAAAAAAGGGAAATAAGACTTAAAAGCAATGACGTAGCAAAAAATTTCACAAAAGGTATTCAAACAAAAAAAAAAAATCCTATAGGGATTCAATCTTGCATACTCTGCACCTAATTGCCACCGAGCTGCTTGCATTATCCTATAGGTTTTAAGCATAAAAAAAACAATAAAATGCAGACACAGATTCAAATTTGGGCACCGTGTAAGTTTTGTTGTTTTGAGGATGTCCAAAATAATACATATACCCATATAAAATAAAATTTGATCTATATATATAAAGTAATTTTCTGATGAAAAGTGTTCAACTGAAAACTCGAACACCACCATAACTCCGCCCCTACCTATATATATAATGTCAATAATATTCACTATGTATAGGGGTCTCATCTTTCTTTTATAGAAAAAGCCAATATGTCCCCAAAATGGCAGAAAGATTACTCGTGCCCACTTTATATTGTTTCAAACAATATTTAGGTTATGTTCGGTATGAATAAAAATATTTTTCAGAAGATAAATAAATTGTTTTTTTACTTTTTTTATATTTGATATGTAAATAAAAAATAATAATTCAAAGCGCTCGTATATAAGCTAATGGTTGCTCCATAAAAAAAAAGTTGATCAGGTTTATCCCTTAACTATGCAAATAAGGCAGTTTTGTCTAATTGCGAAGACTTGAGCAAAAACTTATAGTAGACATTTTGAGATTAATTTAATTATTTTATGTTTCCTATAAAGTTTAAAATTGTCTATACTAATTTTTCAATTAAATATTTATTCTATTGTTTATTTTATTTTATTATTATCACTCTTACTGAAATTTTAGAGGACTTAATAATAAGTAATATAACATATTAATGTTTAGTTGAATTTAATTTCTCTTATCATATTATATATAGAGTTAGTAAAATAAATTTATTATCATAGAAAAATAAATTTTAATGGATTGGTAAGTAATTGTCAAAAATGATGTAATATCAGTAGATTCTCGAATCACATGACAATTAAAAGACAAATGACTTTATCTTTGATAAAAATAATACCGTTCTTTGACATGATCTGGAATGGCAAAGTCCGTAAATATAAGAAAATCATTTATATTAAATACTACCATAATATTTTTCATTTTATGAGAGTCAAATAGTTTAAGATTGACTGAAAATTTACGTATTAAATCTTCAATTTTTTTGAAATAAAATTTATATATTTTTAAACTACGTAAAAAGTACTATAAGTCACAATAATTGATAATTCAACATATTTAAAAGATATATGAAAAATTTATGGTCAAATAAATTTGGTTGAATCTCAAATTCTGAAATGTGTCGCATAAATTGAAATGAAGAGAGTATACAATATCAATATTTTCATATAATATTTTAGTTCTAAGTTAGTACTTCTAAATAGTGCATACCATCAAATACTTGATTAATTTAAGGTCTAAGTACACATTACATTCTCCGGTTTTTGAATTATATTTTGGTTCTAACTAATACCTACCATCAAATACATGAGAAAACAAGTACTAATGGGCTCAAATTCGCAATTTATAAAGGGGAAACTAAGTAAAGATCCCATAAAGGTAAAATAATTACAAACATTTTCAATCATATTCCACTAAATAATTATACTATATACTTTCAACTAATTTCGCTTAGCTGATACTAAATGAGTATCATATATTGTATTGGTACTTTTGCTTAATTGATACTAAATCAGTATATATATAATGTATTGGTATCATTAAGAAGCCTCAATGATACTATATAAATATATATACTCTTATAGTATCATTGATTAATGAATAATTTATGAACAAGAAGCCTTAATGATACCACAACAATATACATATACTCTTATAGTGCCATTGATTAAGTAATTTCTGAACAAGAAACCTTATATATATATATATATATATATATATATATATATATATATATATATATATATATATATATATATATATATATATATATATATATATATATATATATATATATATATATATATATATATATATACTGATTTAGTATTAGTCAAGCTAAACTATCAGCCTTAATGATATCATTACAATATATATATATATATACTGATTTAGTATTAATTAAGCGAAATTATCAGCTTTAATGATACCAATACAATATATGATACTGATTTGGTATTAGTTAAGCGGAAATTATCAGCCTTAATGAATGAGGGTATGGACTGTAATATTTTTTGAGAGAATAGGTATTTTTTGAATTACCTTGAATTGGATACGAACATGTAATTATTTTGAGTTTTATTGGTTATTTATGTAGATTTTCCATTTAAAAATGATACCTTTATTATTTCTTTGAGGCTTTGCTTCAAAATTAAAATTGTTAAACAATATAGAAAATATATATTTTTGAAACGAATTGAAAAGGAAAATAGGACGAGAAGAGGGGCAGGGAGTAGAATTTATTTGGAAAATAAAAAAAATGTTGGTCTGTATTTGAGGGCTGGAAAGAGTAGTATATAAATCTTATACGAAGCTCTCTCTCTCAACACACAACTTCACTCATTTCTCGAATCACTCTCTTTCTCTCTCTTCCCGAACTTGTAGGATTTCAACTCGAACATACTCCTCGCCGGAGAACGAAATAAACGTCGTCGGTGTTCAGGTAATTGAAGGTTCTACCTTTGATCCGTTCAATTCTTTTGGCTCGAAGTTGTAGTTGGAACAAATCGGAAATGGCTTCTCAACCGAAGAATGTTGGAATTCTCGCCATGGAGATTTACTTTCCTCCTACTTGTCTTCAGCAGGTAAAATTTCCCGAATAAATTTTGCTAAATACGTATATACATCCACATGCGTATATTTATACTTGCAGATGTGTATTACGATTGGGTTGTATGTTAGGTGCTACAGTTTTGGCTGAGGAAAAATGAAATCGGCTTCTTCGGAATAATGATTTTCTCGATGTTAATAATTACCAAATACCTTTTGTTATTGCGATTTGTATTTCTGTAAAGTTTCCTTTCCGTTAGAAATTGTTTTTTTACTTCAAAATTATTAAGTTTACTTATACTTATACAGAGAAAGTCATAATTGCTTGGAAAGTTAGATTTCTATTTAAGATCTCATGATTTATGAATATGAGATCATAGATTTTAATTTATTGCACTTGCATGTTGATTGTTAAATGTATTGTGTATAGCTAGCTATACACTTTACATGGTTTTGGTGCTTTGAAGCTATTTTTCTGATATAATGTAATATTCAAACAAGTTAATAGATTCGAGGGAATAGATCTGATAATTTCTATGAAAAAATGCAATGTTTAGGAAGTATTGGAGGCTCATGATGGAGCAAGCAAAGGCAAGTATACAATTGGTCTTGGACAAGATTGCATGGGCTTTTGCACTGAGGTTGAAGATGTCATATCAATGAGGTATGCAACTAACTTCAGTAGCTGCAGCAACTCCGTATCAATTTCAAACTAGTGAGGATAAGAATGTGAATCCTCATTGCTCTGGTTCATATGGCTCGATTTCATTTCAGTACTTTATAATACTGGGGATTAATTTCATTAGAAACTGTTGTATTTCTTCTCATTGAATTTTTCATCATCAGTTTGACAGCTGTTAATTCCCTACTGGAGAAGTATTCTGTTGATCCGAAGCAAATTGGTCGGCTAGAGGTTGGAAGTGAAACTGTTATTGATAAGAGCAAATCCATCAAGACATTCTTAATGCAAATATTTGAGGTATTGGCTGTTGCTTCTAAGAATGCTGATTAGTAAACAGTCAATTATGGTGCTTTCAAACATGTGGACTAGTGAGACTTAACTACTAACTTTTGCATGATGTACTGCTGATTAGCTCAAAAATAAAATATTAGTTGCAGTCAAGTATTATAAATTATTAAAGACATGGCTTTTTTGCTGATGCTGTTTGTAACCCATCTATATTGTCATATAGGTGAAAACAAGTATAATGATAATGTATTATGCAGTTAGTTACTTGTTTTATTACAAAGTAACTCCTCCAAAATGAGCTTAATATTTGCTTTGACATTTAACCTTGGAAAATAAAATGTTTGTTGCATCAATTTTCCCCGTTTGTCTTTCTGGATTTTCCTCTTCACTGCTAAAGCTTTACTTTGTGGTTATCACTTATGTTTATCATCAAAACTTATTCTTGTGCTTTACCATGTGAAACAAGCAGAAACATGGAAATACTGACATTGAAGGAGTTGACTCAACTAATGCCTGCTATGGGGGAACTGCTGCGTTGTTCAACTGTGTAAATTGGGTGGAGAGTGCTTCATGGGATGGACGCTATGGTCTTGTAGTATGCACGGATAGCGCGGTATGGTCATTATTTTCATGCTTTCTACAACTTTATTTTTATTCTATTGCTTTCTTATTAGATACATAGACTGCAATGCCTGAGCCTTGCATGATTTTGTCCATTTATTTGAGAATTTCTGTTCACAGGTCTATGCAGAGGGGCCTGCTCGGCCTACTGGAGGAGCTGCAGCTGTTGCTATGCTTGTTGGGCCTGATGCTCCTATAGTATTTGAAAGCAAGATCAGGGCTAGCCATATGTCCCATGTCTATGATTTTTACAAGCCCATCCTTGACAGTGAATATCCAGTAATTTCCTTTAGTCCCTGCTTGTCTTGTTGATCTTCATATTTCACATGAATGTTTCAAAATGCTATTTTGTCAAAGCTTTGGGTTAAATAATTTGATTTTTTGAGAGTAGTGGGTGTTGAGAGTGGTATTTTACAGAACTGATAGAATCTTTTGCAAGCTGCCACTTGCTGCTGATACCTTTATGATTGCTTCTTAGAGAAATTGGATAAAAACATGATTTCGATTATATCAGATAGCAGTGTATTGCACGGAAATCTGTAGAATTTCAGTATCTCTTGTTAGTTCCTTATTACCAACATTCTTGATGCCTGCTGCATCATCACTGTTGAAGCTAATTTTCCATCTGTGCTCTGTTTTATGATGTTAATTGTTTTTGCAGGTGGTTGATGGTAAGCTTTCACAAACTTGTTATCTCATGGCACTTGATGCTTGCTACAAGAGTTTATGCAACAAGTAAGTTTCCGGTTGATGCAACCTTATATTTGGAAATAAGTTTCTTAACTGTCTTCATTTAGTGACCTTTTACTTCCATCTTTTAGATATGAGAAATTGGAAGGCAAGCAATTTTCAATGACGGATGCAGCCTACTTTGTGTTCCATTCACCATACAACAAGGTAGCTTATGAGAATCCCATACATATTATAATTTCCTTTTTCTATTTCTCCTAATAAAGGGATATAAACAGTTAGCTGAATCTTTTTTTTAATCATGCAGCTCGTGCAGAAGAGTTTTAGTCGATTGCTGTTCAATGATTTTCTAAGGAATGCTAGGTGTGTTACTAATTTTCTCTTAGAAAGAAGTCTTTTCTTGTTTAAAGTAATTCTTTGGACTGATCATCCTCATTTCTGCATTTGCAGCTCTATTGATGAGTCTGCCAAAAAAATCCTGGCCCCCTTTGAATCCTTAACCGGTGATGAAAGCTACCAGAGCCGTGATCTTGAGAAGGTTCACCTTCTTCCTGCTATTCTTTTTCAATACATTGTTGGAAGCAATGAAAATGAAGTCCAAAGTAAGATATATGTTTCCTAAGACTGAGCTGAGAATGGATTTTTTTTTTCATGCACATACAGACATCCCAACAACTTGCTAAACCGCTTTATGATGAGAAGGTGCAGCCTACCACATTGATACCAAAACAAGTTGGCAACATGTATACCGCATCTCTTTATGCTGCTTTTGCATCCCTCCTTCACAATAAGCACAATACATTGGTAAATACAAGTTACTTTTTTTTTTTTTGTTCCTTACTGCTCAATGTAAATACAGGTTACTTTTGTTCGTTACTGCTTGTTTCACCACCATCGCCTAAATAGTTCTCCCGGTTTCTGAATCATTTTGTCACCTCAGGCTGGTCAGCGGGTAATCATGTTTTCCTATGGGAGTGGATTGACTGCGACTATGTTTTCGCTAAAGTTTAACGAAGGTCAACATCCTTTTAGTTTGTCAAACATTGCAAGCGTGATGAATGTCGCAGAGAAGTTGGAATCGAGACATGAGGTATGCTAAATTCTGATCTCACGATCACTTGTAGATTTAGACTCCATCACTGACTTCATTTAAGCTATAAGATATCCAAATAGCTGTCAGTGATTTTATTGAACTATCCCTCTTTTTTCATCATAACCCTGACTGATGTCAATAACATTTTGTGCAGTTCACTCCTGAAAAATTCATCGAAATATTGAAACTAATGGAGCACAGATATGGTGCCAAGGACTTTGTGACCAGCAAGGATTGCAGCCTTCTCGCACCAGGAACCTACTACCTAACAGAGGTTGATTCCAAGTACAGAAGATTTTATGCAAAGAAGGCTCACGAGAATGGGCAGGTCAACGGACACTAAGACACCAAACATGGTCCGTCCTTGCACGGTGTAAGGCCATATAGTAGGCTCGTGCTGTTTAAGTTATTGTTAGCGCATAGAAGAATAACTAGTGCTCTGGCAGATTCGATTGTTATTACATGTAGTTTCTTTTCCAGAGTAGTAGATCCTATGCCTTTTTTCTTTCTTTTTTTCAGTTCCCGACGAGTTCTAATGTTGTGCATCTCCTTGTCTTCACCTGTTTGTGAAATGATTGTAAAAGTCATCAACCTAGTCTTTGGTTGGAATTCATTTCTCATCTGTAATAAACTAATGTATTTATGAGAAAAATCATTTCAATGGGTGATTGTTGAAATTTATAAACCCGTGAAAATATGGTAAATAGATTTTCACATAAGTATTATTTAAAATCAGAAATCAAGTGTTACATTAGTCATGCATTTTATATTGAAATTATTTATTCCTACCACCATCAACCAACTAGGTTCAAGTGTTAGGTATTTTTTTTCCCATTGGATACTAGTTTGTGATTTTCAGATAACGACCCTCGGATCAATTTTGACTTGCATATTTTCCTTCTTATTTTGATAGTAACGTTTTGAAGTTGACTAAAAGCTGGTGAAAGAAAAAGAAATAAACGCAAATGAAAGAACTTCTTTTCATTTTCTTTAAATAAAATAACTTCAATTAACACAAGTTGGACCTTTAAAATACTCCAAATTGTGTACTTCAATAATCAATTTAAGAAGCTAAGGACTTATATATTCCCTTCTAATACATCCTATTTTGACGTTGAATATGAAGTACCTAAAAGGTGTAACAGTAACATTTCATAATACCAACATGATTTTCTTCAGAATGATTTTTTATATTACATTTTACTTCTCTACAATATATATTATTTTTGAAAAATTACCCCTCTATAACCTCATACTTAAATATTATATACATATTTAAATTAGTTTACAAATAAATTCCTTCTTTGATGCCCAAAATTTTAAACTAATTCGAATAATGAAATCCCAAAATATGTACCAATATTAAAAACAGGCGGGAAACCAACCATAACACCAGAAATTTCTTTTTGTTAATCCTTTTCTCATGTGTATTTGGTAGCCCACTTGTTGAAGGGCGATTCTCCCATTTCCCCTCTCTTTCCCACTGGTTCTGCTTTAAATTATTGAAACTCAACTTTGGTGTCCTGATTTGAATTGTTATATTTAATCGAACGCAAATATGCCAACACACACATCCATTCATCTTCTTTCTCCATTACAAACTTCCTCTCCTTTTCATATTCCTCGTCGTCGGAAAAGCAGTGCCGGAGAAGGAAATAAACGTCGGCGGTCCGGTGGTTGAAGTTTTATTATTTAAATTTGTTCAGTGTGTGTTTTTGCTCAAAGTTATAGTTGCTACAATCGGAAAATGGCTTCTCAACCGAACAATGTTGGAATACTCGCAATGGAGATTCACTTTCCTCCTACTCGCCTTGTGCTGGTAAAGTTACTATACGAGTAACATTTTAAATTTATACTTCTTATTAATTCTTATTTAGCTGCTTAAGCTTGTTTGTTCGTTCGTTCCAATTGAGCACCTGAAATCATGATAAACTGTTGGGGAAGTGTTTGTGCGTGTTAGGTAAATAATCGCAGTTTTGAGTCAAATATGAAGGAGAGTAAATGCGTATAACTTAGGATAACCATTTTATTTAAGCTCTCATGGTGATCTTATGTTATGCACATGTATTGTTTGTATACATAGTTTTGTGCTTTTAAAAGGACTCATATTGCTTTTATAGTTTCATGGGAATAAGACTTTTATGAGTTAATTTAAGTAAAATTGCAATGTACAGGAAGAATTGGAGGCTCATGATGAAGTAAGCAAAGGCGCGTATACAACTGATCCTGGACAAGATTGCATGGGCTTTGTTATTGAGGATGAAGATGTTGTATCAATGAGGTATGCAGTTAACTTTAGTAGCTGCAAAAACAACTACTAGCTAGGGATCAGATATATGAATCTCTATAATCGTTCTGCTTCATTTGGATCCATTTTGTTTCATAAATTGTCATAAAGAAACTGCGGACTAACTTTATTAGCTAATACTTGCAAATACTACTATGTTTTCATCTCTTCTCATCAGAATTTTGCATCTTCAGCATGACGGCTGTTACTTTATCTTTTGGAGAAGTATGCTATTGATCCAAACCAAATTGGCCGGTTAGACGTTGGAACTGAAACTATTATCGATAAGAGTAAATCTATCAAGACATTCTTAATGAGAATATTTGAGGTAACACCCGTTCCATCAAGGCAATGTCCATTATGGTGTTTTCCAACATGTTGCCAACTGATTAAGACTTAATTGCTAAGCCTTTGTGTGACATACCTCTGATTCATCTTGTGAAACAAGCAGGAACATGGAAATACCGACATTGAAGGAGTTGACTCCCATAATTCTAGCTATGGGGGAACTGCTGCATTGTTCAACTGCGTTAATTGGGTGGAGAGCTCTTCATGGGATGGACGTTATGGGCTTGTTGTATGCACGGATAGTGCGGTATGATCATTAATCTTTCATGCAATCTACGACTTGAGTTTTGTCTATTGCTTTGCTTATTAGATACATAGTATGAAATGCCTGAGCCTTAGCATTGTTTTTGTTCATTTATTCGACAACTTCTGTTCACAGGTCTATGCAAAGGGACCTGCTCGGGCTACTGGAGGAGCTGCAGCAATTGCTATGCTTGTAGGACCTGATGCTCCTATAGTACTTGAAAGCAAGATCAGAGCTAGCCATATGTCGCACGTCTATGATATTTACAAGCCCATCCTTGACAGTGAAGATCCAGTAATTCCCTTTAATCCCTTCTTGTCTTGTTTATCAATAATGCTATTTTGCTCCAAAAAAAAATTGTATGAGTTTTTAAGATAATGTGTATTGAGAGTGGTATTTTACGGAACTTGATAGAATTTTATTGCAAGCTACCCCTTGCTGATTCCTTAACCTTCATGTTTTCGTTCTCACAGAAATTGGTTAAACACAATATTTAGTTTATATCTAGAAAACAACATGTTGCATGACAATTTTTAAAATTTCAGTATTATTGATATTTTGCTAGCGACTACATCCACTGTTGAAACTTCAGAATTTTCCTTGTGTGTTCTCTGTGTGATGTTATTTGTTGTTGCAGGTGGTGGACAGTGAGATTTCGCAAACCTGTTATCTTAAGGCACTTGATTCTTGCTACAAGGGTTTATGCAACAAGTAAGCTGCCAGATGATGCATCCTTATATTTCGAGTAAAATTGTTAACTGTCATTGTTTAGTGACCTTTTGTGTAATGTTTTTTCAGATATGAGAAAGTGGAAGGCGAGCAATTTTCAATTGATAATGCAGCCTACTTTGCATTCCATTCACCATACAACAAGGTAGGTTATAAATCTAATTTTTTTCCTCTGTTTCTCTAAATTAGTTCATTTAAACACTTATCTGAATCCTTTCTAATTAATCATGCAGCTTGTCCAGAAGAGTTTTGGTCGCTTGCTTTACAACGACTTTTTAAGGAATGCTAGGTGTGCTAAAAATCTTCTGTTAGAAATGAATATTTTCATTGTTTAAACGGATGTTATGGACTGATCGTCTTCATTTCTGCATTTTCAGCTCTATTGACGAGTCTGCTAGACAAATCCTGGCTCCCTTTGAATCCTTAACTGGTGATGAAAGCTACCAAAGTCGTGATCTTGATGAGGTTCACTACCAATTGCTACTTTTTCATCCTGAAATATTCTTTATTTTACAATTGAATTTCTCTGATCATCTTCAAATATTTATTTTAATCATTCAACCTAACCACATTTGATACCAAAACAAGTTGCTAAGCCTTTTGCCTGATCAATACAGGCATCCCAACAAGTTGCTAAACCATTTTATGATGAGAAGGTGGAACCTACAACATTGATACCAAAACAAGTTGGCAACATGTACACCGCGTCTCTCTATGCTGCATTTGCATCCCTCCTTCACAATAAGCACGACACATTGGTAAACACAACTTTAAACTTTTCTTCTTTTTTTTTTTTTTTTTTTCTTTCGTGTATGTTTCTGAATCAGTTCTTGCCTCTCAGGCCGGTCAGCGTGTAATCATGTTCTCCTATGGGGGTGGATCAACTGCAACAATGTTTTCACTAAAACTTAATGAAGGTCAACATCCTTTTAGTTTGTCAAACATTGCAACTGTGATGAATGTTGCAGAGAGGCTGCAAAAGAGATACGAGGTATGTGGAAATTTTCATGTTGGTGGATTTGTTTGCAGTAGCATTCAAATGTGTTTTTAGAATCCATCTTACTGAACCTTGTCATCGACTCAAATTACAACATTTTTTGCAGTACACTCCTCCCGAATTTGACATTTTCGTTGGACTTTATGAGGCCAGAAGAGAGTTTGGCATCAAAAACGACTATTGGTGTGAAATGCCTGGCAGCATTCTTCCACCAGGAGCCTACTACTTCAGAGGGGTTGATTCCGAGTACAGAAGAGCTTATGGTAAAAAAACTCCCGAGATTGAACAGGAGATAGAAGAAATAATCCTAGAATAACTAATGCAAGCATTACTAATACACCATATTCAACAATATTCTTATACACCCTACAAAACGAACCCTAAGAAGTGTGCCTGCAGGATTTTGCTGCTGTATGCATTTGTTATTCACTTTTTTCAGTTTGAGTTTCTTGTTTGTATTTACATTATCATGATAAAATTGGTTGTTGGGTTGCATCTGTTTTGCTACATTCTTTAAATAATTAATTTCATTAATGACAGAGCCAGATTTTCACGAAGAGATTTTAAAATATGAAGAAGTAAAACATACATAAGTTAAAGAGGGTTCAATATCTACTATATAAATATACATAAAAATAATTTAATCATATATGCCGAAGAGAGTTTGAATATATCCCTCGGTCCTACCTATCTCCACCCTCGTGAATTATGAGGTAGATATAAATTGATATATGAACCAATTGTGAACCTAATAAAAAGTTGTAACATATCAACCAAAAAACATTAAAAATCTTTTAATAAAATCTAAACCAATCAAAGATGAATTGAGTCATAATTTGACTAGCTCATACTTAAACTAATTGAACCGATCATATTTTTATGAACTAGTTTTACCGTCGTTTAAAATTTGACATCCCCACAATATCATAAAGTCAAGTACATGTTGGACCAAGGACATGAGCCATACACATGCTGGGACCACTTTCATGGGCCCAACAGAATTGCCCATACCCACATGGCCCACAGCATTGTACGTATATTATCTTGGCATGGGCCTATTTGTAGTGGTCCAACAATGACAAAATGGGCCTACCATCCAATAGCCGTCGAGCCCAACAGCCGTGTCTTTAGGCACAAAGTAGAGCCCATCTACAAGTGGACCACTTCACACCTTGAGGAGCCCACCACAATAGCTACCACCCACCACTTTATGGCCAAAGCGTAAATATACACGTTGGATAGCTGGTTAAAGTTATACATGTATTAATAATAACAAAATTTATGTATCTAAGTTTAGTTATTCAGATGGAGTATTATTTATGTATTGTAAGTTTATATGTGTGTTTGTATGTGGAATTCTAAATTACAAATCAAACACTATATTAATTTTACATATAAATAACTTATCTTCTAACTAACTATCAAAATGTGATATTACTTGAGCAGAATTTAATATCCGCATAACTCATCTCTAAATCAGCTACCACATAACCCTCAAGTATATAATTTTTTGCACATTTATCTATATTTGAAATAAATTTGTTTAAAGTTTTAATATTGATAAAGTCTGATTTCTAGAAAAATGTCTAAAGTCACATGGCTAAAGTTCGGATATTTTTACTAGAATATCAATTATTTTTATCTAAAATCTAGTTATATTGTCTTATTTCAACTATATTTGCTTGAAGTACATATATTTATATTTAAAATTCAATCTTCTTTATTTGAAAGCTATGCAAAAATGCATTTACTTCAAACGTTACGTATCTAAAGTTATTTTTAAAAATAAATAAATTTACAAAATTTCTTTAAAAATTAAATGGGGAAAATTATATGATTAAGTAAATATATATAAGTTAATTAGTCATCATAACTATAGTTTTAGTTAATTACCACTCGCGGTCAATAATTATTCATTGATAATTACATCGGTTGGGATTTCGAGCTTGTATAATTCGCACGTTTGTATAATTCAGAATTTGTATAAATATTGTATAATATAATTTATATAACTATTTAAAGTTTAGATATTTGTGTTTGTATAAATTTCTTATTTTGAGTTTATATAAAAATAACTCAATGATACAAATATACTCGCAAATTATACAAACTCACTTGTAAATTATATAAACCCACAAACTATACAAACGAGATAACTTAAACTGAAATTACACCCCATAAATATATAAAATATATTATAATGACTATTTGCGAAAATTCCTCAATTAAATATCTTCAAAGTTTTTTACCCACCTTAAGGTGATGGGCCATATAGTTTGAGCGGTCTGATAGGTGAAATGGGCCTACAGTCCTTGAAGCACGCCACTGGTCCCACTTTATCTCTGGACCCCGGGCCCCACCACCTCCTTTAAGTTAATAAGACTTCCTTTCTTTTTCATTTCAATTTTTATGTTTAGACTTAAGATTATTTTTTTTAATAAAATAAAGTTCAATAATCTTATTTTGTTACCTATATATAATAATAGAAATAGAGATAAGATACTATAAACCACTATATATTAAAAATATACTTCTATATATTACATATATTTAACTTATGAATCTAAATGGTTTTCTTTATTTGATGACAAGAAAAAAATAAGTATCCGTTTCAAATCTGAATTTGTAATTTTTGAAGCATAATAAGCTGTTATAAATGATAGAGTTTTGAAAATCGAACTCAATGATTTTAAATTTTGGAAGTCTAATGTTTATTTTCAAGTAATAAAAAACAAACGAAACCAACCAACAAAAAGCATTAACGCTGTAAAGACCAATGCCCCAATTGTTGTACAATAGAGTTGTAATTCACTAGTTATTCCAGATGCTCGCCAAAGCTGAAAAAAACCAAAGGTTATTTGTATTCCTCAGAAACCCCCGCCTACGTCACCATTTAATATTTATTGGCCTACTATTGGCCAAACCACCTGGGCACTAGGCCCAACGTGAGTTGGATCACTAGTGTTTACTTTTTTCTTCTTCATTAGTATATATAAGCATTTGATAATAACACTATATTATATCAACTTGGGGTGATTAGGTAAGAAATGTACCACTTAGTTAAGAAAAAAGTACAGCCTGTTGGCTGTTTCCCATCCACATTATACTTTTTAGCAGAATATTCTTCTCTAAAAGCTTTTATTCTATCACGAAATTGATCTGGAATCATCAAAAATTATAGTGCAATGAATAAAATCAGACGTCTTAAACTCAAATCCTTATAATGGAATCAGTTTTAATAAGAAATGTTTTACCTTTCACAACGAGACCTCTCGAACACAATCTAGATGAGTCGAATATCGAATACCAGATGAAAAACCGATTTATGTTTTGGATTGGGAAGCTTCTATTTTGACCCACTAGACAAGGTGGGCCATGGGCCACACCACCACCACCAATGGAAGTATACCACTCTACGCAAACCCAAAACTGATCCATCAAAAGCCCAAACGGGTCCCCACTCTTCTCAAAGTCCTAATCCACTTTTACACGTGCGATACTCACGTGCACGTCTTCAACACTTTTTAATTTTTTTTAACACTAATCACTTCACTTAAAACCTCTTTTCAGAAACTCACTTTATTATTTTTCTCATTTCCCAAAAACAGATCACGGTCAAAAGTTTCTCCAATAAGATTATTAAATTAAGAGTGTATGTGCTGGCGGATATGAATTTTACGTATAATCTAGGTAAATATTATGAGGGTAAAGAATATAGATAGTGTGGGAGAGTTGGATGAGCACTAGAGGAGCGAGACAATCAATATAGAATATCTATCAACTCTGATAAAACTTGTTTTTCCTACTTTTACCGTCCCACGGAAGATGGTAATATTTTGTGAAAATTGTTTTTTAAGTGTGGGTTCGAAATAAAAGACCAAATGTTGATGCCTAGTAAGTGCAAAAATGACACTTATGTGACATATAATGAAGTCATGCACTAAGTAGGTTAGGTTAATTGAAAGTCATTTCATTTCCACTTCATTAGGGCTTGAAAGATATGACAATTAAAATTCCAGTTATTTAATTCATAGTTAACTAAATTATAATAAAGCTGAAGGATGATAATGTTTCCATTGACAATTATACAATGATTTATTTGAAATTTCCTAAGAGAGTTGCACATCATTCAACTTCTAATTAACATTAGTTTAACAAAAGCAAAAGAAACAAAAAGTGAATAGCTAGTGTCCTCTAGTTTGTACATACAAGAGTATTTTGAGCATATTTGGCCTAAACTCTGCCTCTATCTTTATATTGAATTATGACGTAGGATCGATCTCTTGAATCGATTTTAAGCCATAGACCTTCTTGATCGCCCATTAACCCGTCTTCTCTATGACCGCTTTGAAGATGTAACTTGAGGTTCTTGTTGATGATTTCCACTTCGACTCATGAACTGTAACTCTTTTCTATCATAAATTTCAAGTGAAAAATCTCTTAGCATATGAGGTTTATCATTTTTATTGTTGTTATTTCTATCTGTGCTAGAGCTTAAACTAGCTGGAGCCATGCTAGACTTGTTCGACCCAATTTTAGGCCCCGTAGATGTTGCTGCTCCATCATTTATAGTTAACGGTCCTGCCATCATTATTGGTGGCGGACCGCTAATATTATTCGTGGCTGCAGCTGTTGGTGCAGCCACGAACGATGATATTGGCCTCGTGGCCAAATTAAATACAGGTGTCCATAATTGAGGATACTGCACCATGACGTTATTGTTATTGGTCACGTTTACTGGTGGGACCGTTGCTGGTATCATCCAAATGGCATTGGATGGTACCATCATACCCCCATTACTCATAGTCCATATCGGTAGTAATCCCGGCGGCGGAGCGGCGGCAGCGGCAGGTATTGTTGCCGGCGTGGTTGTTACCGGAGCAAATTGTGAAACATTTGCTGCATTTCTATTCAAACTTCCAACATCAATGAACTCCGAGTTTGATGATTTCCTTCTACGTTTCTGTGGATTGTTCTCGTCGATTTCTCGATTACTCGCCGGAGAACTCGTCGGAATCTTAAGAGTACCGTTGACAGAAACTGCTATCGCCGGTACAGTTCCGGTTCCGGTGGCTTCAATTATAGATTGCTCCGCATGTTCAAGCAACCACCGAACAGTTTCTCCGTCGGACTTATGACCTAGTTCTCGGGTCAATTGGAAGATCCGAGCCGCACATGTAGCAGGTATTCGGATCCTCCGTCCACGTCCCTCTACTTTTGTGTGGCGGTCCTTGGTGGAGGATCTCCGCGGCGCGGCGGTGGTAGCCACCGGCATAGGCATTGACGGAACCAAAGTATGATGATCGGAATCAAACGGTTCTTCTTTCATAGCGGAAAACACCAGTTTTTTCTCATCGGCAACTCCATCACCGTCCATTTTCCGGTCATTTAGATCTCCGGCGACGTCGTTGCTGAGCTCGGAGGTGCCACAATCATCATCTGGGTCATGAAAACTGGACATTTTTTTAGAAAAAAAGAAGAACAAAAGGTGTGAGTAATGGAAATGGAGGATGAATCAGACGGTTGAAGTTGAAGAGGTATATAAAGGAAGAGTGAGTGGGATGATGACACGTGTAGGGGTAAGAAAAGTGTGACTTTTTCTGAGTGGACCATACTGCCACAAATGGTCCTACAATTGGTGTAGGAAAAATGGATCTAAAATGTGGCCCTCTCTCACTCCTTCACTATAATAAGGTCCCCACCATAATAAGGAGGGGCCTCTACTTAAGGAGAGGGGTGGGGGCATGAATAGGATAGTCTCTCTTTTTTTTTTTTTCTTCGAGAAGTATTGAGAACACACTTAAATTTATCGTGAATTATTAGTTTCATTCTCGAGCTACTAACAGTTTTAAAAATACTTTTTACTTGACTAATTAAATAAACTTAAATATACTCGATATTGCAACATGATTGAAATATACCTCTAAATTTTTGGCAAGTTTAGGATTGTTTTCAACACTTATCTCGGTGTTTTATTAAGAACATCATGCTTCTATAAGAGTTTTAGACCACTTGGTATGTCATGTGGCAGATCAGAGATGTATCGATGGTGTATCTAAGTTTAGTTAGTCAAGTAGATGAGTGTTTTAAGACTGTCAATAGCTTAAAAATGCAACTTATTATAATTTACGCTGAGTTCAGTAGTATTTTCTATACTTCTTTCTTTTTGCTTCATTCGATGTTCAGACTCCATATTAGAGCTCGACTAAATTTGAATTCATCCCGAAAAATCTCATATTGAGAGATAAAACACTATCTAACAAAGGTGTTCTCGTACCCAAGGAGACTCGAACCTAAGGTATAATAATTTCAAGAAAAAATTATGATTATTATATCATGCACTTGATTAGGAAAATTATCTCACCATATGTATTACATAAGTTGTCTCATATATATGGTGGGATAACTAATTTAATGGAAAATTACAATATATGAGATAACTGTATCTATCTAATATCCTATACCAAACAATCCCTTAGGGGTAAAGACATTTTCGACTAATGAGTTTTTTTATTTTATTTTGAATTTTAATGAATAATAAATAATTTGAGATAGATATATAATGAGAACGATAAATATTTTGGGACAGATGAAATAGTAGGTAACAAAACTTATAATCACCTATGACTATGGTAAATTAGTGGCTCGCAAATTGCTTAGATTGAGTATTTTTTTTCTTCTTCCATTACAATCTTCAATTCATATTATTTACTTATCTTTTAAAAAAATTCACAGTTTTTAAATAGATAGGAGTACTATTTAATAGTTTTAATTGTATGAATAGTTGTCTGAGTACATTTTATCTCTCTTAAATTCTCACTTATTGAATACTCTCCAAATGATCAATATGTTAACAAAAGCTTAATACATAGTTAATTTTTTAAACTTGTTATGATATTTTATTTAGACATTCAAATTATACATATTCTAATTGAATATCTCAACTTTTACGAGAGTATTCTAATGACACACTTTCGTCTATTAAATAGGTAAATTAACCAAATAAAATATGTCATTTAGGTATCTAACATTGAACTGATTATAGCATTTCTAAAAAAAACATTTTGTGATAGGAATACAAGATAGGGAAAAGAGTAGAAAATTCATGAACTCATTATGTCGATATATGTGTTTTACTACTCCTTTTGATACTCTCATAATGTCCATTTATGACCTCATTTATTGATTTTGGAAGTTTATGTAAGAGTTAGTGTTTCAATTAATTTTGAAATAAAATTCATCCATTAAAAGTTTTGAAATAACAAAATAATGAATGTGAGTTGTAAAATTATTTTTTGTTTTAATTCTACGTTATAGGATTTTGAAAGAGGCTTTTTAATTTTACGTTATGAATTTTTTGAAAGATAAGTTTTATTTTCAATTCATGAACCTATAATAAATTCTATTTAATTAAAAGTCCTTTTCTTGTAAAACTTTGGGAAAATACATAAAAAAAACCCTGAACTTGGTCGGATAACTTACTTTAGTACTTAAACTACACGGGCATTTAAATACCCCTCTTAAGATCTTTGAAGTGATTTTTTTTCCACCCTGAGACTATAACACCACTCTCACCCGCCACATTATAGCCACGTAAGCACCACATCATAACAATGTAGGCATCATGTCATTAATCTTTATTTCTTTTTTACTTATTCACTATTTTTTCTTAAACACTTTTTAAAATTAATTATATCAATTGATTAATTTATAAATGCATACACCCACCCCACTCCCTCTCTTTCTTCTTCCTTGTTGTTCACCATTATTCCAACCTTCAATACTTTCTTTTCTTCTTCTTCACTATTCAACAATTTTTTAAGTCACTTTAAAGAAGAAATTCACATTATCTTCTTCAAACCCTTCCAATGAATTTACCATCTTGGGGAATGAATTTTTTTGAAAGCCAATTTTTTCTTGACAACTCAAATAAGAAATGAAGATTGCATAAGAAAGTTGATCCAAAAAAAATATAAATTTTATGAGAAATGTTTGAATGATCTAGATATCAAAATGGGTCACTCAAAATTTAAGAAATTTTACATTTGCCAAATCGATACAAATAATAGAGTGAAATCGACGTCAATAAAATGACATTGCTATTGAATTTTACGGATTAGTAAACGATTAGTGAAATGAAAATAGTGGATAGAGATGGGGAAGAAGATGGAGGAAGAGATGTTTCAATGGAGAAAAATGTGTATTGAAGAAGACAACAAAATAAAAATAAAAAAAATTAAAGAAAATAAAAAGGGGACCCACTAATTTCATTTACCTCTTAATAAGAAAATTTACATATTTTAAAGATTTGATATATATAAAAAAACTATTTAAAAAATTTGTTATATATTGGCCAATAAAAAAAGGCCATGTGTAGGGCTTTAAAAAATCAGCTATTTTTTTCTCTTTTTTCACGCACTTTCAGGAGAGTGCACTCACTCTCTCTACCACATCATCCCTTAGGGGGTGTTTTAATCACTTAAAAGATGTTAAGGGGGTATATAAACACCCGTGTAGTTTAAGTACTAAAGTAAGTTTTCGTGCCAAGTTCAAGGGGGATTTTATGTCTTTTCCCTAAAGCTTTTGTCGTATAAATTGAGTTTCTTTTGGTTGAAAAGATAAGCATTCAAACAAAACTACTTTCCCTTGAAAAAACACTTGTGAGACATTAATCAAAAGATGAAATCACCAATTCAAGAATAGAAGAGCAACATTCTTGAATGCTACTTGTTTTGTGACTTAGTTGAATTTCGAAGATAGAATTGTTATTTATTCTTCCGATTGCTCGTGGGAGAGACTCCAACTATCTTCAAGAAACGTATTAACGTGCCTATAAGCCAAGCAAGTTTTGTTTTGGATTCCTTGTATTTTTATCATTCTTGTTCATTTGTTCTAACAATTTGAAGATAGTTGTCTCTATGGCATCCACATCAATAACAAACAGTGTTCCAAATTTGCCTAATTCTAATTTTGAAATATTTGATGGCAAAGACTTTCCTAGATGGCGTGGAAAGATGGAATTCTTTTTAAGACAATTAAAGTTGGCATATGTTCTTGAGAAACCTTATCCTGAGGCTCCTAGTTTCGAGGTAACAACGGACGAGGCTACTTTAATTAAAGAACAAATTGCCAAATGGCAAGATGATGATTACTTATGCAAGAATTATATTCTTGGAGGAATGTCCAATAAATATTATGATCAATATTATATTAAGTGCAAATTTGCTAAGGAGATTTGAGATACTCTTAAAGCTATTCATTTAGTAGAAGAGGCAAGTTCAAAGAAATTTCTTGTTTCAAATTATAAGGAGTTCAAAATGGTTGATGACAAGTCAATCACTGAACAAGTATAAGAATTTCAACTTATAGCTAATAAAATTGCTTTATCTGAAATTGCTCTTGATGAAAACTTTCATGTTGGTGCTATTGTTTCAAAACTTCCTCCATCTTGGAAAGAGTACATAAGCAAACTTTTACACAAGAAGAAAGATTTGACTCTTGAACAATTATTGCAGCACTTGTAAATTGAACAAAAGACACGAGATTGTGACAATAACATCTTGAAGGAACCCATCATGAAAACTCATGTTATTGAAGAAAAAGCGATCAAGAAGGAACCTGCCAATAATAAATTTTTAGGCAAATAAGAGTAAAAATTTAAAGTGTACTAATTCTAATTCTAAATCGAATGAATGTTATCATTGTCATAATATTGGTCACTATGCACATGATTGTAAAATTCTTAAAGCTGAAAAGAAGAAAGAAAAGGCAAATAACAACATAAAAAATGAACTGGTGGCAATGGTCACAGAAGCATTTGTAGCGGGAGATCAAGTGGAATGGTGGATAGACACTGGTGCAACTCGTCATATATCAGGTAATCGAAATTCTTTCACGACCTATGAATTAGTGGTGGGCGATAAAGTTTTGCATATGGGAAACTTATCCTCTGCTAAGGTTGTGGGAAAAGGAACTGTAGAATTGAAATTCACTTCCGGAAAGATGGTCACATTGATAGACGTATTGCATGTTCCTGATATTCGAAAGAACTTGGTGTCAGGTACACTTCTTTCGAAACATGGTTTTAAAATAATTTTTTAGGCAAATAAATTTATTTTGTCTAAACAAGGAATGTTTGTTGGAAAAGGTTATGCTACAAATGGAATGTTTAAACTCAATATTGAAAATGAAAATATTTCTACTTATGTTGTGGAGTCTCTAGATTTATGGCATGAACGTCTTGGTCATGTGAATTTTAGATCCATTCAACTTATGGTGAAAAATGGATTAATTAAAGACTGTGGAAAGGATCATGTTGATAAGTGTATTACTTGTAGTAAATGTAAAATAACAAAGAAACCTTTTAAGTCTGTTGAAAGGATATCCACACTTTTGGAGTTAATCCACATTGATATTTGTGAGATGGATTGTTTATCACGTCATGAAAAAAGATATTCTATCACTTTCATTGATGATTACTCAAGGTATACATATGTGTTTCCATTAAAAAGAAAAGATGAGGCATTTGAGACTTTCAAAACGTATAAAGCAGAAGTTGAAAATAAATTGAGTTTGAAGATTAAATCAATTAGATCTGACAGAGGTGGAGAATATTTAAAATCAGATTTTATTATTTTTTTATGAAAAAGAAGGCATTGAGAAACAATTGACTATGTCTTATACACCACAACAAACTGGTGTAGCAGAAAGAAAAAAAATAGAACTTTCATTGAAATGGTTAACTCTATGCTTTATGGATCTGGTATCACTGAAAATTTGTAGATTGAAGCCTTATTTTCTGCGTGTCAAATTTTGAATCGAATTCCTTCCAAGAAACATGATTCATCTCTGTATGAACTTTGGAAGAATCGAAAGTCAAATATAAATTATTTTAAAGTATAGGGTTGTTTGGCTCATGTTAAATTACCAGATCAATATTTTACTAAGATTGGCTATAGAGGAGTATATTGTGTATTTATTGGTTATTCACAAACCAGTAAGGCTTATAGATTTTTGAATCTTGAGACCCGAAGCCCTCACACAATTATTGAATCTTTGCATGCTAACTTTTTTTAGCATATATTTCCTAAGAAAAAAGAATTTTTGGAACAAGATACAAGTTCTTCTATATTTCCTCTTAAAAGAAAAATAGTTGAGCCTTTGGAAGAAAGTCAACTAAGACGTAGTTCAAGATCAACCAAACCAAGAGACTTTGGACCTAATTTTCAACTATATTTAGTTGAAAAGGATCTTGAAAGTTATACTAAAGCAATGTCTTCATATGATGCTTCTTTCTGGTGTGAAGCTATTGATGATGAAATGCACTCTATTATGTCAAATAATACATGAATTTTATCAGGCCTCCTTCCTGGATGTAAGTCTATTGGTTGTAGATGGATCTTTAGAAAGAAATTAAAATCTGATGGTACCTTAGATAAGTACAAAGCTCGCTTGGTAGCAAAAGGTTTTACTCAATTGATGTATTTTGATACCTTTGCATGTAGCTCGAATGACTTCTATTCGACTCTTGATTGCTTTAGCCGCAATTCATAGTCTGATAATACATTAGATGGATGTGAAGACTGCATTTCTGAATGGAGATCTAGATGAAGAGGTTTACATGAAACAACCAGAAGGATTTGTCATTTCTGGTGAAGAACACAAAGTTTGTAAGCTTCTTAAATCTCTTTATGGATTAAAACAAGCTCCAAAACAATGGAATGAGAAATTTAGAAGAGTAATGATTTCTAATGGCTATTCAATCAATGGTGGTGATATTTGCATATTTAGCAAATTTCAAGAAAAATTTAGTGTTATAATATGTCTTTATGTAGATGATATGTTGATCTTTGGAGCTGATATTGAAAGAGTCAAAGAAACAAAATCGTTTTTAGCCTTTCAATTTGAAATGAAAGATCTTGGAGAAGCTGATGTAATTTTGGGCATTAAAATCATGAGATCATCTAATGGCTTGACTCTTACTCAATCAAGTTATATTAAGAAAGTTCTAAAGAGAATTGGTCACTTTGACGACAAACCTGCTCCTACACCATTTGATCCTAGCATCAAACTAATGTGGAACTCTAGTGATGTTCTTGATCAGCTTACATATTCCCTGATTGTTGGGAGTCTTATGTATGCCATGCATTGTACCAGGCCGGATATTGGTTACGCAGTAGGAACTTTGAGCAAGTTTACTAGTAATCCTGTAATTGAACATTAAAATGCCTTAATTCGTGTTTTAAGATACCTGAAGGGTACAATTAAAGTTGGCCTACATTATTCTACATTTTCAGTTGTTCTTGGAGGTTATAGCGATGCTACTTGAAATTCTGATCTGAATGACTCTAAATCTATTACTGCTTGGATTTTCACTTTGGCTGGAGCATCGATCTCTTGGAAATCAAAGAAACAGATATGTATTACTCACTCAAACATGAAGTCAGAATTTATAGCTATGTCTTCTGTTGGAGAAGAAGCTGATTGGCTACGATCTATGTTGATAGATATTCCTTTGTGGAGTAAGCCAGTACCACATTTAACTATTTATTGTGATATTCAAGCTGCTATATTTCGGGCTTCAAGTGATTGCTACAATGGCAAGTCGAGACAAGTTCATCTCAAACATAATCATGTGAGAAGATTATTGGAGGAAGGCGTGATATCGCTTCAATATGTGAAATCCAGGTTTAATTTAGCGGATCCTTTGTCTAAAGGGTTAGGCAAAGAGTTAGTGGTGGAAACTTGCAATGGGATGGGAATAAAGTCCGTTGTAAATTAATTGTACTTTATGGTAACCTTACCTAATGATGTAATCTTGTGTTCAAAGGGAAAAACAAGTAAAGTTACAATTGTGAAGCACATCAATAAAATCTCCATTTTCCAAAATAAAATGAAATAAGCAGATGTGCATGATTGAGATTCTTTTCTCTAAATAAATTTATAAGACCGATCTCGGTTGGAGTTAGTAAGAAAACTCTTGATAAATTTTTTTGATATTCCTACTAAAGAGAAGGATGAGATTATATTCTCTTAATAAGCCTATAAATCGATTTCGATTGGAGTGTGTAGGAATACTCTTGATAGATTTACCGATACTTTGTTGTAAAGGAGGATGAGATTAATTTCTCTTAATGAAGTTCATAGACTATTTGGTCGGAGTAGGCAAAGTTACTCTTGATGAATTCACCGCACTAAGTGCGAAGTGGAGGCCGCTTCAATAGGATTTTAACAGGGAAATCTTAAAGCACTTGGTTAAAGGGATTCAGGATAGATGACCGTAAGGTGTCAAAGAATTTTGATTTTCACCGGAACATAGTGATATGTGTGGAGTATTTTTCTATTTCATTCAATGAACCACTTAGTTCAAGATTCGTTCACTAAGTAGTCAATGATTTAGAAAGTCTTCACTAGCTAATGGTTCAAGTCCAAAAGACACCATTATTGATGAATGTTGCTAGATTAATGTCTCAAAATATTTTTTGGATTTTTCAAAGATTAAAAAAAATATCTTGAAACAAGTGGGGGATTGTAAGAGTTAGTGTTTCAATTAATTTTGAAACAAAATTCATCCGTTAAAAGTTTTGAAATAACGAAATAATGAATGTGAGTTGTAACATTCTTTTTTGTTTTATTCAACGTTATAGGATTTTGAAAGAGGCTTTTTAATTCTACGTTATGAATTTTTTGAAAGATAAGTTTTATTTTCAATTCATGAACCTATAATAAATTCTAGGGAAAATTAGCAAACTAGTCACAATCCCTAACTTAATTAGTAAAAACATCTACACTTTAAAATAATTATTTAAAATATCAAAATGTCGATATTTTAGAAAATAATTTGTATCCAAATACTATTACTTGTCTTTTCTTTTATTTCTCAAAACAGTCCAACATGAAATGCATCCACTACCCATTTACACTTCTTCCTAGGCTTTAATACCATTAAATTTATTTTCCATTTTTCACATTTTCAAATTTTTTTCTCTTTCATCAACTTTTCAATTTTTACCATTGTTTCCATCATTCACGTTTTTTCATTTTTTTCTCTCTCATCAAATTTTCATCATTATTCTTTCCCCCATTGTTGAAGAAGAACTAATTATTCAAGTTCATACCAATTTGTTCAGATCTATCAATTAATTCAAGAAATCTCTCAATTGATAAAGCCAATTTCGAAGTCACCAATTATTTAGTGAGATTTTTTTTAATTTTGTTTTCAAAATCACTAATTATGTTGTATTTCAGATTTTATGTATTACAGATTTTTCTTCATTTTTCAATTTTTATGTGAGTTTGTTTACATACTCATCAAATATTTACGTTTTTCAGATTTTTAGTCTTTTAAACAATATTTTTCGATTGTTTTGTGATTTTGTTTTTATATTTTAGATTTAGTGGAATCTACATTAGCATTTATATATATATTTTGTTTGATTTTTAATACATTTATATTTAATAATTTTGAAATTTGCTTTTAGGGTTTTAGGTTTGGGAAAGCATCTGTCTGTCTACAATGTTTGAATCATTGAAAATTAGAAGAGGTATACCAAATGATATTCAATTTTTTGGGAAATTTCCCTCATTTGATTTATGTATTACCCAAGGGTTGCTTGAAAATGTAGGCGCTGCGGCTAAAATGATAGAGCAGTCCAAAAAAAAGAGAGTTATGAGTTTTGAAAATTCTGATGAACAAGTTCAAGTTCATAGTGATGAAGTACTATTTTCTGACCGTGATGAAGAGGTATTAAATTATGTTTTCACAAAATTATTTGAAAATATTTTGAATGTTATGTAGTTGTAGTTAATTTTGTGTTTGCATGTTTATTTTTGATTGTTTAAATCTAATGTACATAAACAAAATTTGTATTTTTGGTATTTTGTTCTGTTTCTATCTAACACGCAATTGTATTCATTATCATGTTGCCCTCTAACACAGATTCGTATATATTTTTAGAAATTGTGTTTATTTTTTTATTGTTATAGTCACCCCAAGAGTTCTTTTTTCAAATATGAATTTTGCAAATATGTGAGCACATAAAATGTAAAAATTATTGGTATACAATTATAATGAAAACATAATAAAAAGGAAAGTTTATCCAATCGAATAAAAAAGGGTTTTTTTTTTTGAAATTGTAACTGATGAGAATTTTAAGTGATATGTTCCTTTTTTTAAAAATATTATCTCCCTTGATTTTTTTTCCTTTCTAAATAATTGTAATCTTGAAAATAAAAAAAATAAAACATACATAAATCAAATACATAACAAACTAAAATATTGACATTTTAGATAATTATTGAAAGTGTGGCTAAGGAAACCTATTAAATGTCAAAATATTGACATTTTGAAAATTTTCCCTAAATTCTATTTAATTAAAAGTCTTTTTCTTGTAAAACTTTTGTCCTATTAATTGAGTTTCTTTTGGTTGAAAAGATAAGCATTCAAACAAACTACTTTCCCTTGAAAAAACACTTGTGAGACATTAATCAAAAGGTGAAATCACCAATTCAAGAATAGAAGAGCAACATTCTTGAATGCTACTTGTTTTGTGGCTTAGTTGAATCCCGAAGATAGAGTTGTTATTTATTCTTCCGATTGCTCGTGGGAGAGACTCCAACTATCTTCAAGAAATGTATTAACGTGCCTATAAGCCAAGCAAGTTTTGTTTTGGATCCCTTGTATGTTAATCATTCTTGTTTATTTGTTCTAACAGTTTAATCACCTCATTTTTCAAACAAGTTCTCACTCTGTTTGTCTTTCATGAACAAAGTTATATGATATTTGTTGCTGATAGAAGGTTATAAACATCTTGAGAATTAGCCATGGTACACAAAAATTGATCCAAACATCACGATTCACGTTCATACAAAAAAAGAACCATGACCTCGAGAGGCTAGTCATAGAAGTACCACTAGATAGAGAGTGAGTTACTACTTCATTGGATGTTTGGGGGGAGGAAATTCATCTTCAAATTTTCCCTTCCTTTTAATGTTTTTATTTTTATTTTAACTTTCCTTGTTTATTTTATCGATCACAATGATGTGAATCGAATTCGTTGTATTTAGTAGACAACGTCATACAAGATGATGTGTTGAAAAGTTTATAGACATATATATTTTGAAATAATTTAACTTTAGACTATTTATTTTTTATCCTTAATTAATAACAAGCATTCATAGCCATAAAAATATTATCTATGACATGTTCAAGATATATAATAAATTTCAAAACATTTTTTCGTCTGAACTTTATAACTAGTCAAGCACCCCCACATAAAATAAAGAGAAAATTTCATGTACACTTAATATTATAGTGTTCATTACCTTTATAGATACCTTTATTTTGGATTACCAAAACTACCTTTACAGATCCCTTTGATAATTCAATTCCTATTTTTATTCATAATTATATGGGAAATAAAAATTTTATTTTCCTTCTTTTGCTACTCACAAATCACCTAAGATTGAATCCATTTGTGAATTCAATTCCTATTTTTATGCATAATTATATGGGATATTCCATTTCTGTTTTCCTTCTTTTGATACTGATCACATTAATCTTTCTTTCTAAAAAAATCATCTCTTAATGCATTAACAAAATTACTCCCTCCGTTCCTTTTTAGTTGTCATGCTACGCTTTTTGAAAGTCAATGTGACTAATTTTCAAAGTTAAATTAGATTACATTATTTTGGTATTTTTAACTAAAAATTTAGATATTTAAAAACTATATGAAAAGTGCTATAAACTGCAAAAAAAATTACATATCAATACGATGAAAAAATATATCGTAAAATGTTAGTCAAGTTCTTATTGTTTGACTCTAAAAAAATAAACCATGACAACTAAAAGGGGGCAGAAGAAGTATTTGTTTCCCTGCTTCCAAAATCTACACAATGTTGTCTTAAAACATATATTTGATATTTTTATACATGTCAAAAATATGTGAATGTACTATTGAAATAGTAATAAATTTTGAGAATTTTCAATACATTAAGCATATTAAAGTCCATATATTGGCTCAACCAAAATGGCCCAAACACTTGTCCTATGGTAACATTACTATCCAATCATGCATAGGCCCAAAATGAACTAAAAGTAGCCATTGATACTTGTCTCCGTCTTATATTAATTGATTATTTTTCTTTTTACACGTGTATTAAGAAATCATAAATAAGAAGATAATTTTTACTTATTTGCTTAAAACTTTGGAATTTTACAAACAAATGTAAATACTTTAAAAAAGAATTAATTGCAAGGGTAACATAGGAAAAAATAATTAATGCTTTCTTGATTTAGTAACGTGGACAATTAATATGGGACAACTATTTTTAATGAGATGATCAACTAATATAGGACGGAGGAGTATAAATTTAACTACTATATATTTGTATATCATCAAATAGTATGATATATCTTAGTCTTCACAATACAGAAGGTGACAATAAAGGTGAAAACTAATTAGTGGATCTTGGTGATCAACACAATAACATACCAAGTACTAATTTCATAAGGAAACCTTACATTGTAATTACAAAAGAGTGGTTATTGAACCCCGTTAATAATGAACTTTTATTTTTATATATGAGGTGCTGGTTGAAGTTGTTGCTTCACTGTTATTATCATCGTCTTAAACATATTATTTGATATTTGAAGTATTCAATGATTGATTATTATGAGATATTATCAACTATTGACTTATAGATTGTGATTAAATGTTAAACAATTGATGTATATATAATATAAATAAATATTACACACATTATGATTGAAGCCGCTAAATGCGCCAAACGTGTAAGTCATCAAAGTTATTTTATGTTTTAAAAAATGGCCATGCGGTGGGACGAGTCAAGCTGTTAAATGAATTATATTTTAATTTTTAGATCCATACTTTAGAAATGCTCGATATAAAACCTCCTTGTAAATTCTAGTGGAAGTATATGCATATTTGCATTTAATTTTTCTTAAGGGGGTAAAAAATTAAATAGGTGTCCCTAGAAAGGACATCTTGTATAAATTTTCGTGTTTTTAAGGGTGTCAACTAGGCCAGACCGACCCATCTTAGACCCAAGCTGAGCTGGATTGCCCTTAATGGGCCAAGTTGAGTGTTGGCTCAATTATTTAGGAAAGTGCATAGGAGTAATTTGCGTAAATAGACAAACAAAATACTACAAAGTGATTGTCTCATCATTTCTATCGCATGTACTCCCTCGTTTCAATTAGTTTGGTCTATTTTGACGTTTAAAAAAGTAAAAAAATATCAAAATGCCCTTAAATATGCAAGTAGAAAGTTAAAATTAGAGAATTGCTAAAAAGGGAAAGTAAACCAAACAAATTGAATCAGATGGAGTATCATTTTTCGATTTTATTCATGATGAAATAAATACCATTACAACATTCAATACAACAATAAAGGGAAAAAGATGCTGAAAATCAGAAACAAAGAGAGAAGAGAGAAAAGCCAACCCCAAATATTAGGACTGAAAACATAGTTGATTCATTGAACAAGACATAAAAATTGGATCTTTTCTCTAAGTTTTCAAGCTACTGGTGTCTTCCTATTTGGCTTGAACACATTCTCAATGAGGGACTCCTTGATGGACTTCATTTCAGGGAATTCCTTGCTCAATTTCGAAGCATCGAGCTCATTGTTGCTTCGTGGAGCGACAATGACCTTTGCTTGCTCCTCGATTGTGAAGTTCTTCCAGCTGAAGCTTGGGTCAATATAGTCACGGTACATCTCCAGGATCTCGTTATGGCTAACAACTCCAGGATTTGTGAAGTTCCATATGCCAGTGAGGTTTCTCTTTGCCATCTCGATGGAAATAGGGAGAAGTTCATCCAAGATTGTCATCGAGTTTGGGATGTCTACTACCTTCTCATATCGACTGATCTTGGTGATGAAGTTTCGGGGGTTGGTCAAGTCTGCGGAGATGGGCATTCTGACTCGTAGTGTACAGACGTTGTCGTAGTTTTTCAGCAATTCCTCCACCTGAAATGATCATCAGCCGAAGTAAGAATAACGTTGAATGTTTTAATCACACTCCAAACATTTGGTATGCCCCAAACAGGTGTAATAGATGGCGGTGATCAAGATTGGAAACCTTCTTCCAGTATGGACAAGAGTTAAACTAACTACATGGACAGCCTGGATCAAAAAGTTCCACGAATACCAAACATTACTGAACAATCTATCGTGAATCCGTAGTCAAGCTTTATTTACTTTGGAACTCAACTCTGCCTATTGAAACATATCATTCCTCTCAAAAACTCGGAACAATTTGCTGCACAAGCAATACTACATATCTTGGACGTAGACCACAATATCTCTAATCAAATCATTAACCATAAATATAACTAATCTAAGACATTATAGCAAGTAGGTTCATCACAACAAATACACACACATTCCATATAGGATCTCGCCCCTGCATTTATAATACTAAGCAAAAGCTCGTAATCATTTTAGTATGTATAACACACTCTACACTCAACTACTTCTACTTCTCATATTCAACTACAACAACAACGCCTCAGTCCCAAACAAGTTGAAGTACGATTACATCAATCCTCACTGCTACTACTACTACTACTACTACTACTGTGTACACATTAGATCATCTCAATTCGAAAATAAGTTGAGTCGGCTATATGAATCCGCCACTATATCCATTCAGCTCCATTTCATTCCAATGCAAAACAATTCAATCGCCTACGCAATTAACTAGCTTAGTTCCAAAAAATTAGTATCACCTATATGGATCCACATTAGATCACTAATTAACTAATCAACTAGTAATACAGAAAAAAGCCATAGATCCATAAATGCATTAGCTAAACAGATCTCGAAAACACAATTAGATCAGAGAATATAAGTAAACAGTGAGTTAATTCTCACCATAGCTTTAGTCTTTGAATAGAAAGATCCGATGAAATTAGGAGTATCCTCTTCCTTGAATCCGTTACCCGACCCTAATTTATGACCCGAATCGTATTCAAAAATACACCCAGTAGCATAGTTGATAAGGATCAACCCTTTCTCTCTACAAACATCAGCAAGCGTCAGCGTGCCGACCACATTAGCTCTGATGGTCTCCACCTTATGGGATTCACACCAGTCAACATTTGGCCGGCCGGTAACACCGGCGGCGTTGAACACATGGGTCGGCTTGACGGTGGTGAGGTCGGACTCTAAGGAGCTCCGATTCTCTAATCGACCCGACCCGTATTCGTACTCTATGCCTTGAGCTTCACAGAGCTTACCGAGTAAGCCACCAATCCAACCGGTTCGGCCATAGATCAAGAACTTGTATGGCTTATCTTGTGATGAACCATTAGCTGGGAAACCCATAATGGAAAGAGAAAGAGTAAATCTTGCAAGAGAAAGAGAAAAATGGTATTCGAAAAAGAATGAATATTGTGAAGAAAATGGAGTATTTATATACACGGTTTATAGCAACAACAGGTGGATGGACGAAGCATAGACAGATCTAAAATATGAAGTCACTACTAATATTGTATACTCGTTGGTTCTTTTCTGTTTCAAAATAAATGTCACTTTAGTGAAAAAACTTAGATGTCAAAAGAAGTGTCTGCTTAATTTTGATTGTTATTTAAAAAGTCTCATTTTATTTAGCAATACATTTGGTGTTATTACATCATCACTTTAATATTTTTTCTTAATTTGTCTTTATTTATTATTTAATAATCATATTACCTTGTCTTTTTATAGTAGATCTATTCATATCCTACTTTTTTTTTGAAGATTTATTATTCAAATTATTGATATGTAACATTATGTAACGACATATAACGAAACGACACAATCTATCTAAATATTGTATTCATTAAAGCAATACAATATGACACATTACGAAACAACATGTAACAACCATCCTTTTCCTTCTCAAAAGTCAATTTAACTAATTTCCAAAACTAATTTAGATTAGATTGATTCGATAATTTGAAATTCAAATCCAGATATTCAAAATCTTAATTCTATGCGATGATTGATAATTACTAATGGCATCTAAGAGTATAGTCTAATTGTCAATGTAATAGTAGTTGAAAATTATGAAGTCTTATGTTCAAATTCATGTATGGTACATACTCTAAAATTAGTTGAACTATCTTGACACTATAATTATTTATATGATATATTTTTTTAGTCAGTTCAAAAAAGAATAACACATTTCTATATTTAGTAGTAATAATTTTAACTTGATAATGTTCATTTTATCCTTAATGTCTAGATATACCCTCCGTTTGAAGTTTGGCTCACCCGTGCCCTCGCTGTCCAATTTTTCACATATATATGCCCTTGTAGACATTAATTGCTTTGTTGGAAATAACCAATTCATTTTTCCTTTCTTTAAATAACAAATGGAATCACATCCCCTTTTAATTACCCCATGTCATTTATTTATATTAAAAAAATGAATACACCTCTTTTAAATAGGATATCCGACCCGTAAATCCTATCCGACCCAAATTCCCTTGGTGGATATTTCACATTAGCCGACAAATCATATCCGACCCAAATCCCTTTAGTCGGAGAAACGCCATCTCCAACCAAACTCATCACTTTCTCCTAAAAGAAAAACACCATTAAAGGTGAGCTTCGAACTCTAACCATGAGAAAACAACAGTGCTCCAATGAGCTCACTGGTTCGCACAACCTCGAACAAACAACCACCAAATAGCTCCGACTAGCACGAGCTCCAGAACACCATCCCCAAGGTAGCCGACAAAACCCCAACTCACACACCTCACTGGTTTGGCAAAACAGCCAACAAACGACCCTAAAACAACTGCGTTTCAGATTTCAAATGTTATCTCATTTTAGATCTGGCCTGAGGGATTCAAACTCCACCACCTTGGGTCGGATATGATTTACGGATCGAATATCCTATTTAAAAGAGGTGTATTCATTTTTTAATACAAATAAATGTCATGTGGTAATTAAAAGGGGATGTGGCAATTCCATTTGTTGTTTAAAGAAAGGGAAATGAGTTGGTTATTTCCAGCAAATAACTAACGTCTACAAGGGCATATATATGCGAAAATTTGGACGGAGAGGGCACGAATAAGCTAAACTTCAAACGGGAGTATATCTAGACATTTTCGCATAGTTTAAGGACATATTTGACCATTTTCCCATTTCTAAATTATATAAGTAGAGGTAAGAAATAAATAAATGCCAAGATTGTATTAATGAAAAAGTTAGGCGGTCACTCAAAAATTTGGATTTAACGTGGGAAGTAGTGATGTCTTTATTTGAACAATATATGCGGGTGAGACAAGAGAACAACTCATTATGGAAATTATGAAGCTACCAAATGAGACAATATATTCATGTACTATTATCACTATGGCCCTAATAGATTTTTTATGTGTTTGAGTCCTATATTAACTTAATTTTGTTCAAATATTATAAGTAGTAATGGTCCATGTTATTTTATTTCTTTTAAACTACTAATTTTAGTTTAACATTTCAGAAATCATTGTACATAGAGATATTATTTTTTATTTGTCTTGCTAATAACAACTCAATATGTAGAGGAAAAAAATTAATAAAAGACATATTTAAGAATTAATAGGTTTATAGGATGTAATATAGTATCTTAAACATATATGGGGATTAATTTTTCCATTATATATATAAAATATAGGCACACGTATGCAAAAAGTTATAATCACTTTTTGTTTTAGTATTTGTTATTTATAGTATCGTATTTTATAAGATATAAATGTTTATAAGAAATGTATTATAGTAATATCATTATTTATTTTAATAAGAATTAATTCAATTTGATAAGACTTATGAAGTCTTGAATAATTTAATTCAAAATTCTAAAATATTTCTACAGTTAAAAAATTGGGTTTTCTTTTAAAAAAAAAAAATTCCTCAAACTTTAAAATCCTTGTTTTATAGTTAACAAAAAACAAAACATACTCAACAAACATATAATACAATTAAAATGATCTTTTAAAGTTTAATTTTGAATTTTAATTCTCAAGTCGAGGGTTTATTAGAAATAATTTCTCTTTCTATGAAATAACAGTAAAATCTGTATATAAATAAGCAAGGTTCCGTCGTTGAGTGACAAATGGGAAATTTATGGAAAGTTACAATCCCTACCACGGAATAGTGCACCTACACGCCTTCATCTACTCTACTTTCTTCATATCCTATTTTGATGAATTATACTGAATATATTATTTGTTTAATTTTGAGTTGTAGCGAAGATAGAAATTGTTAATAAAGAGTGATTTTTTTTTTTGCCTAATTGCACATTGTGCAAAGGCAGATTAGTATTGGATAATAAGTTTTGAATGCCTAATGCATAAACCATTTTTCTTTTATTGCTCGATATGATGTTTTTATTATTTTTTTAATTTTGAAGAAGCTGGTTATTCAATAATTTAATATAGGACTAATGAATAATTTATGAACAATAATTTAATATATTCAATATACGGTGACTCAATTAACTGTAATTATCTAATAAAATAATATTATTATTTTCTTTATGATTAAGAAAATAATTATGGGGATACTATGTTAAGGTAAAATTATTTCTAATGATAGTAGACTAAGAGAAATTGGTTTTGAAAAAATGCAAACCTTTTTAGTCTTTTTCAAATAAACAAAAAAAAATAATTAGAAAATTAGTAATCCTAGAAGTTTTTAAAAAGAACTCAGTATATTTATTTTATAAATTTTAAATATCTGATTTTATATATTATTGCACAGATCTCCAAAGATTCCATTTTCTTTGAGGAATATTAAAAATTAATTTTCTATTCTTGTTTCAACCAATCCCAATGAACTTAAAATATATACCAACATGTGTCGTAGTGCAATGATGAAACTGCTCCACCAAAAACAAAAAAAATGCTCCGTTGATGAAATACTACAAGCTCAATTTTGATCACTTTACTCATAAATACTTTTCGTATCAATCGCTGTTGATTCAACAATAACAACATACTTAGTTCCACAAGTGAGAAATCGCTATCGAGTCAAAATCATCAAAATACAAAAACACCTTTTTTCATTTTAGTTTGTATATATACCAGCATGAGTTATGGTGCAGCGGTGGAACTGCTTCACCTTCAATCATAGGTCTCGAATTTGAGCCCGCGATATGAAGGAAATCATGTTGGAGCATCAAAATGTGCATTCATGGTTTGCATTTGGTGCTTTGCCACATCTTGCGAGGAATAATGCGCCAAACATTTGAAGAGTTGACCACCCTCGGTGAAAATCCAATCTTTTACCTGTAGGATATTATAAAGCCACTCTAAGGAAAACAAAAAAGAAAAAAAATGCTCTGTTGATGAGAAGCTCATTTTTTTATCACTTTACTACTAAAGACTTTTCTTTTCAATAGCTGTCGATTCAACAATAACATACTCGGTGTAGTTCCACAAGTGAGAAATCGTTCTAGAGTCAAAATCATCAAAATACAAAAACACCTTTTTTTTCATTCTAGTTTGTATAACCAACACTAGGCAAACACCAATTCATTATGGTGCAGAAACAATATAAAAGAATTAATCTCAGGCTGCAGAATGAGGATTCTTGAAAATCCCTTAGATCAGATGGTGAGATTTTCTTGAACACCGGTGAATGTACCTATTATCTTCCCTCCGATATCTGGAAAAGTTTCACAGCCAGGAAGTGACTTGACTTTCCCCGTTCGATCAACTTCAACAGGATACTTAAGAAGGTGGCCTTTCATTTCAGTTACTTCATCAGCCGCGTATTGTAGCCAGTTGTGTTCACCAAATACTCTTATCCGTCTCACGCATTCAAGGCTCTCTGGATGCTCAAAGCATTGCTCTAGAGTTCCCGTGTGCTCTGCCCACAGTGACATCCTATATCCATATATCTGCAGTCGAGATGTAATAGCAACTGAGTCGCACAATATAACTACTTGGAACAAAATGCATTAAGAGGTTAAAAGGAGAAAATTACGACAGTACAAGAAATGTTCCAAATTTACCTGCGCATGTGGTCCAGCATGTTTGTTGGCCCATGTATGATGAGGCTGATACGCGCCCATTGCAATTTCAGTATCCCTGGTGCCTTCCAGAGAACGTTGATTGATGTTTGCAGATCCCAATATGACATACTCATCGTCTACAATCATTCCTTTGGAGTGGACATAGATCATAAAACGACGACTTTTCTGAGTGAGTTCCTGAATAAGGATGAATTACATTTATAACAAAGATCAGAGCCTGATAATTATTGGAGAATGATGAAAACCACGCTAGCATAGTCAGAGGAACAGTCGATTACCTGAGGTGTATTTGGCTTCGAACTTCTGACAACTGTAGTGATTCCATTTTCCGGAACCTCACGATTGCCAAGGCAGAAGAAAATCAAATAGTCCTGGGGTTCATATGTGTTTTCCAGTCCTACCTCTTGTAAAGCTTTGTAAATAGTTCCGTACATCATCTGCATGGTATTGTGCTGCAAATACAAACAACATTCGTTATGAAGATGCAACCTGCATATAATATGCAGCAAATCTGAAGTAGCATGCAATTAGGCCCAAAGATATCGAAGCACGGTAAACGAAGGGCCAAAGAACTACTAATTTGTCTTGTGAAAAAGAAAGGACTAGTAATTTATAGAAGAAGATATCAATAACTAAATCATATATCAGATTACTGCAATCACATTTTGCATGATGGAGACTGTCACAGAAATGGACTAAAATATACCTGCCAAAAAAGTATTCTCTGAGTAGCAGTACTGGTTGGATTACCCTCTGGCCACATAGGAAGAACTATATATGCTGCAAACCTCTCATTTGCTCGTATTTTGTTGGCAATTTTTAGAGCAATTTCCATTGGTATCAAGTTATTTGCACCTAGAGATAGAAAGAAGATTTACAATCACTATATAGTAATTCTTTACTTTCACATACGTCGCGATGAATGATAAAAAGAGAACTTTGACTTCACAATTGCCATACAAGAAGTGGGTTTGACTTCAGCAGTTCAAATATAACGATGAGTGGAGCAGTGAACAAGATACGAAACAATTACACAAATCTTTTTTCACGTGGACTTTCTAGTCGCTTGTGATATTAGATTGATTTATGTGGAAAATATTCAAGAGAGATTGATTCATAGTTCATTAAAAGAATAAGAAATCTGTTTCCCCGTAAAAGTATTTTAGAGTCCTCACCTAAATTTTGGTAATTACTCCAATTATAGGAAGACCCTAGGAAGTACTGATTCTCGATGTAGATGAAATGCTGGGCAGCTCGAATTGCCTTTACGTAGGCAGTATGTATGCTCATATCTATCAGCACATTCTTACCACACACTAGATTCTGTTACAGGAAATGGTCAACACATTGGTTAGCTTATGACATATAGATAGCATGTATTTTATATATTGAAGCATTTAGAAGCAAAAATCTTGCCTTGTTAGTGGCTTCTTTGGGATCTTTGGGGAAACCTTTAACAGAGTTGGAGTCGATTGACCGGAAAATCTGCACATGTAACAATGTTAGTTAGGGGAAATCAAAAGGAAACTTAACAAGCAATGCTAGATTCAACTCCTAAGTACCTGAACGTGCCACGTATCTGCATCATCTTCTCTTAGGCAAGGGGCATCAGCTATTCCCAAAATATCAGGAATCCTGTCAAGTTTGAGTAATGCATCATCATGTGAAGCTTTCATCTTTTGAAGTCCATGGCGCTTTGAAGCCTTCAACCAGCGCTCCTCAAAGTTACTTAGGACATCATATGCAGCAGGCCCCTCGATCCGACTATGCAAATCATGCCAAGGTTCTCTAGGACAACCAGTAGTAGGGCCCTGCCAAAGTTCAAGAAAAGATACACGTAACAAACAGATCAGGACGACAAAGATCAAATTTCAATTGCTTGTTATATAAGAAGCTATCCAACCAAGTGCCTAGATAACAACTAAATTTTGTGACTCGACTTCTTTGAGCATCACTAAACCTTTTCCAGAGAGAGTTGCAACGTTATCTGATTGCATCTTTCAGCAGAGCCTCCACTTCTATATCGTTAAGGCAATAACTAGAGGATTAACAAAACTGTGGATCATACAATAAGTTCCCTAGTTTAGGTGTTTGAGACCTAAGTTACTATTTTCTCATGGGAAGAGAGAAGGCTATAATTTATATGTGGAATCCCAAGAGATGTCCTTTAAGAACATTTAATGAAATAAGGCCATAAAGGAACTATCCGAGGAATGGTCAGTAATAGAAGTGTTTGACCTACCTAATGGAATAAGCCACATGTTAAGAAGCAAAAAACTTGGTGTATGACTGCATGTACTGAATTCTATAGAGAAAAAGACAAATATATCGAAAAGTCACCACTTAATTAGTCACACAAGCAGAAAGTTAAGTCAAAAGTAATGCATCATAGACATAATATATTCAAATATTACCGTGTAGTTAGGCTGATGAAAGTCATCCTTGTGCACATTTTGCAACGTTCTAAAGATATGGTGTGCTGGAGTATCATAACGCCCTTTGCACAAATCAAGTCCCCCAACAAAAGCCATAATCTTTCTCTGGTAATTACCAGCATCTGCATCCACTATTACAGTTTTCTGATGATGCGTGTATATTGTTTCAGTTTCCTGATGACAAAAATCAAAGTGGTTCAGTACATAAGCCAATCTCAGGAGAGACTAAGTACTTCAGAAACAAATACACAGGCAAGAAGAAGAAGCTACACAATGGAATATACTCATTCAAGAAAATTCTCCATTTTCATGAGTAAATATAAGCTTCGGAAACTTCACCATTTACTGATCAATCTATATTACAGTGCCACGAGAACCGTGAGAATTGGAGACACAAGTACAACAGTTGCCAACATGATATGGTTGGGAAATACAAAAGTCCCAGAAATGGTAATTAAATACTGTATGCATAAGTCATAAGTCATAAGCGAACCTGCTTTTTGGCCCAGCTGTGTCCTTTTCCAGCAGAACGAGGGCAAAGTAGCACTTGCACTGAAGAATGCTTAAAATAGCGACGAGTTTCTTCATCATTAGTTCCCATTATTCCTTCCTACATATCACAAAGAATTCATTAAGGCTTCTTTCATAGAAGTGGCCTCGCAGAGAAAAATATATACTGCTTCTAGTTTTATCATGTATAATAAAGCTACTGACTTAGAGTCAAAAGGATAATAATTTACAATATTTAAGGTTATACAATGAAAGTATGATTATCCTGTAGATAAATCTGCTCTAGTTGTGCATTCTTGATAGTACAGAGAGTAAGAATTCATGCTACAAAGAAATACATGTTTATGAAACTCAACAACCCGAAATGTAGGTAGAATCTATGTTAGATTATACTAATTTAATTGCTCATTCCTGAATGGCATACGGATAAAAATTATTCAGCGATTTGATTCTCCCTTTATCAATTGACTGAGTTAAGTGTTCTATCTATGTTTCTCAAGCAAAAGTTCAATTTTTTTCTTTTGATTACCTAACTATTATTGCTCAAAGAAAGCAAAAAGAGATGATACTATGGTAAAAAAAAACAACAGAAAACTGTCTCTAGGTACTTACAGTACTTACAGTTTTGTATCCCAAAATGCTCTTAGAAGTTGGATCATCCCATATGAGCAGCAGTACTCTCACACCTTCCTGGGACTTCCTCTTGAGAATTTCCCCCAACATACTCTTCTCAGCATTGTCATTATCCCGAACAAGTGTAACTAGGTGGGTGACAGACCATCCTGTAATGTAAATCAACCGACGAGCTTGAGTGATTGCATCAAATATATCCTGCCAGCACTGTCCATGCTGATACTGCACTCTATTTTCAAGCCACAAGTTCGGGAGGCTGCCTTCAGGTACATGAGCATCCTGATAAAGTGTTACTTTGCCACCTCTTCTAAGAGGGAAGTAAGTCCCCGGCACGCCCTGATACTCGTGATCTCCCCCCACACCACCATGATAAAGGGGTACCCTCTCCATTGGAGTGAATTGAATTGATAGAGTAAGTACAGCTCCCTCCTTACATGGCTTCCCACTACTATTAAGAACTGGAAATGTTCCCTCAATCATTGCACCAGAACATAGCTGCTCTACAGAAATTCCCACAGCACCAATAATTTGTGATCCTACAACATCATTATCTTTAACAACAAAGTGCACTTCTGATGCATAATGTGCCACTGGTACATAAAAATGCTGCATCCATACCGGATTTTCGCTATTGTTAATCACATAGGTCCTAGCAACTACAGCATTAGATACTGAAACTGTGACATAAGGATCACTAGTAATTTTAGGAGATCCTTCTTTTTTACTACCAAGTTTTGCCAATCCTCCCAACAAGTTATCCAATTTCTTATGAAATAAATCCATGTTTGGCAAATTCCTAGCCTCCCTCACCCAAATATCCAAGTTTCCATGCAACAACAATACCCTAAGTGATCCTGCTGATGTCTTAAATGGGACAACCTGGACCCCATGTTGTGAACTTCCAGACATAGATTCAGAATAAGAGAATTGAGCCATAAAAACACCTCCTTTTAGAAAGTCAAAATTATATATAGCAGTAAGGACAAAGCATACACCAAAATAGGTAATCACTCAAGAATCAGTCACAATCAATGTAAAGATCTCAACTTTAACTCAAATAACAACCCCAGTCAAAAAAACAAATCTTGAAAATAGAAATTTCTCAAACAAAGAAAAAATTAACAGAATGGAGCAAAAAAGATCAGCAAGAAAGCTTGACAAACCAAAATAACAAAACCCCAGATGGGAAATGATGACCAAAAGTTGTACCAGAGGATATATAGACCAAAAAAGTTGAAATTGGAAAATGGGGTTTCGAAAAAAAATTGACTTGGTAAAAGGGCTGCTGAAAATGAAAGGAACTGAGAAAACAATGAATACAAGAAGATGGAGTTGAACAAGTTGGACCAAGAATTTTCCTTTAGAGTTTGTATTAATTAATAATTAATCAAGTAGACCAAGTTGAACAGAGATATAATGGTATTAAATTCATGTAATCCATTTCTTGGATTTAGTTTTGAAAGGTTTGAACTTTTGAAAAGTTTGAATTAGGCATCCATAAATTACAATTAGTACTAATTAGTACATATTAAAGCTAAAAGTTACACTTTGTAATGAGATTCCAAAAGTGGGCTGCTAATTCAAAGAGAAAAAAAAAGGTGTTTCTTAGAAACTTCTTGTGTTAATACTCCGGCAGCCGTTAATGTTGTGCCGGCCGCCAGGAAGACAAATAGTTGGATGGATCAAAGAAATTGATTGGAGAAAGGGAAATACTCTCTCGTTCCTATTTAGTTGTCATTATTTTAGGTTTCATGCCTCCTAAAAAACTATGTAAATTTAACATAGTATCCTTATTTAATATTTTCTTAAGTCAAAAATTTTTAAATGAAAATTTGACCAATGAACATAAATTAATTATTTAGTTTTTCTATGTTGGATAAATGTATACTTTCAAAAGGTAAAATAAGTAGAATAGTGTCTTTATACATTGATTTTGTAAAATGACAAATATTACGGATCATTTATTTTCGGTAAAGATGACATAAAAAATAGAAATAGAGGGAGTAAATCTCTTCCATAATTTTACTAAAAGGAAAAAGTTTGGAACTCTATATTCTCTCGGCAGTTTTAATATTTTTCTTTCGTATTTGTATTATTTATCATATGTAGGTCAATTGACCAAATTGATATCATAACAAAATTATAGTTTTTTTCCGTCTAATTTATCACTCATGATTTACAATTATAAGCTTCCATATTATGTTTTGATTCTTTTGAATCGAATAAAATGAGAGGGTGAATATAATTGAACATCATCTAATGATTTTTTCGCCATACAATTTGAATCATAAAAATTTATGATTTTCATTTGATTAACTTTAGACGTGCAAAAAAAAAGAAAAATGGATAATTTTGAACAAAGAATTTTCTCAGGAGTTAAGATGGTCAAACGTTTTTATCAAACGTTACTAGTTTCAAAGTCCCTAATCCCATATTTTAATTAGCTCAAATGACATCTGTTGATTTTTTTATTTGGATTTTTTTAAGTGTTAAATAACCTGCTACTAGTAGGTTAGGAAGACTTTTCTCTAATTACAATAAAAATTAGTACATTAATAGTGACTAGAACAATTAGTCAATTAATCTAGAAACTCGTGAAAGAGTGCATATTAAGCAAGTAATGAATTTTTTATTTTTATTTTTTTCAACTTTCATGTGAAGATATTGATATAGAAAGTTCACATGAATTGGATTTTATTTATTTTTATGACAAAGGAAACCCGCAGTCGCTATCATTTTGGTGCGTACAGGGTAAAACCCCCGCGCCTATGCAATAACTCGCAAACCACATAGGAGAGGTAAACCGCACTATGTAAGTCTGGTGCGACGAGCTCGACCCAGAAGGCAAACCCCTTGCTTTCGCTGGCAAGGGATTTCGAACTTGAGACCTCCAACATGGAAGTCCCAAGCTCAAATCACTGGGCCTTTTACTAGTTTTTTAAGAATTTTAATTTTTAAAAGTTCTGGAAATAAGTCATGAGATACTAAGAAGAATTTGATGACAAAAAGTCTCTGAAAATAACTCATAGTCAAATAACAAATGTTCTTAGAAAGAAAAAGGAAAATGTCATATTTCATTTCGCAAGCTTTTATCATTGTAAGTCAACTAAGTATGACCTGATTAGCCTTGTGCGGTTAGGATTCAAACTTTTGAGGCGTTTTATGGGTTAAAGCCCAAGAAACAAAACCATGATGCCCAAAAACCTCGACGCTACCAAAATAAATCGGGCCAAAACAGACAATATCTTGATAGTTGAACCTGAGATTTTCATAAAATAGCAAGTGCTAAATAAACAAGAAAAGAACACAAATGTTTATAAAAAAAAAACTTCCAATTTTCATGTTTGAGATACTAAAAAAAGTTGAAATAACATCTTCAGTACTCTTATCTGTTTGTTTGCAACTTTGTATGATACTTTTCTACTTAGAAAACATTGAAATACTAAGCAATTACCAGCATTACAAGAAAAAGTGTCAATACTCCATAGCTCAAAAGTACAGTTAGTTTGTATACTGAAAACACAAATCTACCATATATGTTTACCAATTCTGAGTACCATATATTACAATCCGTCCTAAACTACGCGAATTACCTAACATTTTCCCCATGTCATAGAGATCACAATTGACAGTTCAGAATTCTTCATATCACCATCATGATACCTATATATCTGTTGCTTGATTTTGACGTTTGTTTTTTTATCTCTTGCGTTTGGACTTTAGAGATGTCACAGACTGTGAGTTGCTATGCCAATTGCGCTTTCTTTGATTGATGAACCAGTTATTGATTTGCTTCAGCTGTAATCCTGTTTCCTCCACAAGTTTTGCCTTATCATCCTCCTGCAAGAATTTGCTTTTTAGTAACAACATTCACTTTGTAACCTATGTTGCTCAGACTGTTCAGAAATGTATATGAGTACGTGTTGAATCCTTCAAAAAGTAGTATTTACATTTTTTGTGGGAGTTGCAACAACAATTTTGGAGAGTCTACGCGACATATGATCAATTGATTAGGTGACAAAACTTACAGTTGGATAAGGCCATTTTGAGTGTTGTTGCCACCAATTCTTTAGAACAGTAGTGGTGTCACCAGGCAACTTTCCTGCCCTTCTCTTTCTCAATATCTCCTCCCTCACATCTTCAATTCTTGATCTAAATCCCTGCAAGAACCAACATTTGGTAACTATCAACAGCAGAACCAGAATTTTCACTAAGGCGATTCAGAATATAAAGAAGTAAACATATGAAAAAATTACTTAAAAGAATTCGTCATCTGCTATATACATGCATAAAAAATAATTTTGACCTTCTATATATAGTACTAAATTAGGGGGTTTGAATGAACCTCTTACGTCCCCTAACTCCGCCCATGATAACTATGATATCCAAACTATGCATGTCAATTGGACAGATTCAGCCCACAACTGACAGGCCCAATCTGATAAGGAGGCCCAAACTAACCCAACCCATTACTTACAGGAAATATTAGACTGTCATCTAACATTTATACTAACTATACGAAATTTTAGATCATAATCTAAAATTTTGTGTTTGAGCAAAATGAATCGGATCTTTAGACTATGATCTAAAGGGTTCATAAGTTGCATAGAGAAATAAAACGAGGGTCATGTACTAAATAGCTTCCCTAGAAGGGATAACTCGCGAAAATTTATGTCAAACTTCTAAAGAAAAATGCCTAGTATAATTCTTTCTTAACGAGCCTTATGCAGCGAGAATCCAAATTAGTTAGAGCTAGTAGATATCGGATACTAGATGATTAGAAACAAAAAAAAACTTGTTAGAGGAGATGACCTGTTTGAGCTCAATTTTGAGTTCTTGTCTGACCCTCTCCATTAAAGACCTTTCAGATTCAGTAGGAAGACCAAATCCCATTCCCATTAAGTCATGTGCATCACCTCCAGATACATCTAATGAAAAATCCATTTGTAGTTCATCTTCATCATCAGACATTGTAGCACCTGTTCCCTCTCCAAGGGTTGCTCCTGATCAAGATGGAAAAAAAACGTTTCAAAAGGAAAGATATATTCTTTTTTAAATAGGTTAAAAAAGGTAAATAAAACGAACAAATTGAAACTGAGGAAATAGCTAATAGTACTATCATTAACCTTTTGGCTTTTACATGCATGCATAAAAGGTAAAGCATGTATTGAATAGTCCTCATGATTGAAAAAATAGATGGTGTAAAAAAAAATGCGTTGTCTTCTTAATAACTTAAATCCATTTCGCAAATGACATTAGGAAAAAGGATTGTGACTCATATCTTGTGGCAAACCCTTAACTTCGTAGTCTCTCCGTTTAAAAAAGAATGACCTAGTTTAACTTGATACGGAGTTTAAGAAAATAAAAAAAAAACTTTTCAATATTGTCGTCCAAAATAAAGTTATGTCAAATGTACCAAAATGTCCTTTAATCTTGTGGTGATCTTAAACATGTTGAGTTAAAAGCTGAAATTAAAATGTTACCAAAACAGGAAATGAATCATTTTTTTTAATAAGACTAAAAAGGGATATATGTGATTTTTTTTAAACGGAATGAGTATTTTATTTCATCTAATGCTTTCTCTAGGTGCCAAATGGTAGGTTATATAATTGACATGAGTCCCCTTTTATAGTAAACAAAATGTGGTGAAGGAATAATAATAAAAATATATCATTAGCAACTCGTGTAGTAAAACCTGCATGAGTTGTTTGGACATGAGTAGTACTAGTCCCCCTTTGATACTCCCTCCGTTTTACGTTGTTCGTCTTATTTTAATTTGATATTAATTTGATACGTAATTTTAAAAAATAGGTTTTAAATTAAAGATAAATAAAATATCTTTTGACATCAAGAGAAGAATCCTCCTCCCAAATAATGAATTTGAGCACATGGAGTCATCAAAATGTCTTTAATTTTGTGGTCTTAAACATGTTATGCGGAAACTAGATGTCAAAAAAGGAAAGAAACATTTTTTTAACAGATTAAAAAGAAGAATAAGACAAACAAATTGAAACGGAAAGAATAATTAACAAAATATGGTGGAGGAAAGCAGCTCAAGTTGGAAAACCAACCTTTTATTTAGTAACTTAATCATCAAGTAATACACAACATCTTTTTAGGTGGATGGCACTAATTATATTTGGCTAATTACCATATCATATACACAATATATATATATATATATATATATATATATATAAACATGATTGGAAGCAAAAAATATTAATCAATATGTTTGTTAGATTAATCCCCAAGCAGTGAATCAGAAGTCACAAACAAAGCTAGAAAAATAATAAAGTGTTCTAGAAACTCAATATTCTAAAGTAATTATATTTAATAATTATTAAGACCTTATACATATATGTATATATATATATATATATATATATTTCAAATTTCTTTTCTAGGTCCCACTACCACCCAACTCTCAAACTTGGACTATGGCACAAACAAGAACCCAAAATCTGTGTTGCTTGAACTTTTCAAAAATATTATTGAGTGCATATCGGGTGAAGATTCAACACGAATGCGACAATATTTTTGCAAAGTCCAAAATATCCTAAGCATCAAACATGAACAAATTCACTCAATTAATTACCATGCATTACATCAACACATTATAAGGTTCACATATTTCCCACAGGTATTCATGTTTCGCTAAGATGGAGTGATACATACCCGATGGTCGTTTGGTAGAGTGTATATGCTGAAATAGTTATGTTGAGATTATTATTTTTCACTATTTGGTACTCTCTCCGTTCTATTTATGTCACGATTTTTGATTTCACGTGCATTAAGAAATTAAGTAAGTTTACTATTCTATCCTTATTTAATTTTTTTGAAGTCAACTTTTAATCAATTTATTTTGATTGATTAATTTGATCAATGAACATGAATCATTCACTTAGTTTTTCTATGTTGGTCAAATGTATATTTTCAAGGTTAATAACTAACAAGGGTAAAATAGGAAGAATATTGTAATTTATGCATTGATTTTATGAAATGACAATTATTATGGACCAACTATTTATAGTAAGCATGACATATAAAAAGGAACGGAAGGAATAGAATTTTCAATCTGTGTATAATGAATACACCCTATTCAGTATTATTGAGTGTTAATTAATTTGTAGCAAACCATGATATTGGTAATACAAGTGTTTTTAATATATACATGAACAAGCATGGTTAAAGACAGAGTTATCCTTAATACATCAAATCAAATCGAAAATAAAAAATAATCTCAATATTATATAATTACCAAAACGCTCTATTCAGTATTATTCATATACCTCTACCAAATGAACCCCTTTAAGAATATAAAGAATGGTAGTTTAACTTGCTATAGCCAATATAGTTTATTGTCTTGCTCTATTATCCAAATAACCATTTCTACTTTTATGTATAATTAAATGACTATGATAATATTATTGTAGTTAAGCTAAAAGTTAAAAAAAAAAAAAAGTTCTCAAACATACCTGTAAGAAGCTGTAAATTTTGCTCAATTTCACGGCAGGCCATAACAGCTTCAACAGCATGGACTCTGACATGCTGCTGAAGCTGTTCTTTAAACGAACACAAAACTAACAAATACTGTGCCTGTTACAAAAAAAAAAAAAAAATATTCCATCACTACCACCATTTCAGATTTGCAACAAATCTGAAACAACAAAAATAATAGCACAAAATAAATTACCAAGAAATTATCGAGCTCTTGTCTTTCATGATGAGAAAGCGAATGATGTTGTTGCTGCTGCTGCTGTTGAGAAGAAGCATAAGATCTCAATAAATGATGAGATTGCGAGAGCTGAGCATCAATTAATGGCAACTGATCAATCGGCGTAGCTACACGAAGACATGCTACATGTGCTGAAAGTAGCTGTTCATACAAAGGATGTGTAGCAATTTCACCTTTCAATTGATTTTGATGATTCAAATTCCGATTATGATGATCCTCCGAAGAAATCATCATAGATGAAATATCACCGCCACCTAAACCAGTAGTACTACTAGAACCCATTAGCCCTAGTCCTCTTTGTTCTTGTTGCATATTATTTTCTTTTGTTAATCTTCACAAATATAAATCTGTGTCAATTTTGTTTTTTTCTTCTTCTATCCAGCAGCAGCAACACTGGTGAAAGAGAAAAAAAAGAGAATCTTTTATGTACTATTTTCTTCTGATTTGATGTATATTTTTGATGAAGAAAATCATAAAGCCACTCAGTGATTTTACTATTCGAAGCTTAAATTTATATTGGGATCTGAAACAACATAACTTTCTGCAGAAATACTGAAAACTCTAAACACATAAGCAGAAAAAAATTAAACAAAAAAAGATATATATTTTGGGATTTATTGGAAAAAGAGAGAAGAAGGATGAGTGGAATTATTACTATGAAAGGGAAGCAAGAAGAGAAACGTCGGTAATGATATCATAGATAAAGCTGTTTGTATCTGTGGCCTGATATTTTGTCCATTTTTATTTTATTTTTAAAAAATAATAATTTAAATTTAACTTTTAAGATGGGCTAATATTTAAAATAGAAATAATTGACACTAATCTTGATTTAAGATAAGGTTATTGGTAAGATTAGGTGATAGAATATTGGGTATTCTTTAAGCATACATATTTAATTTGAACCTAACTCTAGACCCTTATTAAAAGCTTTTAATTTAATGTGGCCATTATTTTTTTCCGCTCGATATTTAATATATGTATTAAAATTAGACTATATTTAAATTGAACTCAAAATCTCTAATTAAATATGAATTACTTATCATTAGCTCTACTTTTTCCTCATATTTAAAAGTACTTTCATTTTTATGTTTTGACTTTGAGATAACCTACTTTGATAATTTAATGTTTGTAAGGAAATTTCACTTTTATACTTCATTTGATCCTTAATCTAAACCACCAAACACCTTCATTTATTTCTTGGTTTAAAACTTTACTTGATTTGTAAAATAAATTTTCCTAAACAAAATGTCTTCGAAGCTAGAACTAATTATATCGTGCTCTTTTATTATCTGGATCAAATAAATCGTAAAAGTTTAATTTATGTCATGATTAACTTAATTTTAACTTCTAGAAGTCATATAATTTATCACGAACAACATAATTGCAAAATAACAACAAAAATTCACCGGAAATTCTATTTTATGATAGATTATCGACGATCTATCAAAAAAACTTGTTAACTACATATAATTTAGCAACATAATCGTAAAAATAATGTATTTTCAATATTCTAATTTCTAACTATATATTAAATGAAAAAAAAAGAAGGAGTTGAGCTGTCACAGTTCCATGGCTGGTATATAATTTTCAAGTTTAGTCTATTTTCTACGCAATTTAGTAACAATTTTATGTACCAATAAAACCCCCCATGTGTTAACTGTTTGTTAGGCCACACATGACCCCCTACCTACTAATTACTATGTCACATATGTTTCATAAACAACAATTATATCAAAGTCTTTTTCATATAAATTCTTCTTCTAAATCAAAATTATATTATATCATATACACATCAAAATTAAACAAATCTCCCCTAAGTGGGCCACTAATAATAAAGATGTGAAAAAGCTAAGGTTTTCGCTAGGCGACGAAGCTCACATAATATCGCATTATATTATTGAAGTTATTATTTTACTTTTCTAATCTTCGATGACCTTCCTGTATAGAGAAGGAGAAATGAGGAGGGAATTTCAAGATTGATAATCGAACAATCACCAATAACGTGAAAGTTCAAACAACCAATCAACTGAGCTACATTAAAATTATCCGATGATCTTCATGTTGAATGATGGATGTTAAGGAAATTATTTTGTTTTGTATTTTTGGAAATAATTTATTGTGAATTAAATGTAGGTATATATAGTAATTAGATATATATTAATTCTTTGATATATATTATTTCACTATTGATTTAGGAGTAAGCAAACATAATATGAAAGTAGAAAGTGAAATAAAACCTTTTTTTTTCTTTACATAATTAATTGTGTTAGTTTGGTTTATGTGGTGAAGTAGCGGAGGGAACAAGAAATAATATTTTTTGTCAAGAAAATGTTTGGTAGTAATGGAGAATGCCTCTTAATTCAAATAGTTTATTATATGCTACAATTTCAAGCTTCCTAGATGAGTTGGTTGGTTTTAAAAAATTCAAATTTTATTTAGAGGTCAGACTCGATACTTATTATAGGTACATAAAAATATAACTTTATATATAACGTGGTTTTTTAGCGAAGGAGTTTGTTTAGAACAAATCGATCTAAATTCGATGATTTGACTCCTTGTTTATGTTAATCATTTTTTATCATTAATTCATAATGCATTTTAAAAAGCTCTCCATAAGTACATGCTAATATTTCTAAGAAGTCATTAATTAATCCCTACTTGAATGATTAAACTTAATCTCGAAATGGTTGATTAAAACACAAAGTCTTTATAGTTTTAATTTGAAATTCTATAAGCAGAAAGGTAACATCAAACTTTTAAAAGTAAAAATTAATTTCTAACTCGAATCTTTCTTTTGTTATTTTGTAGAACAATGGGAACTTTCCCATTTGTATTCAAGGTAATGATGAGGATAGCATAGTAATTGAGCATTATTAGAAATTTAAAATCAACGACATAATTTAAATCATATTGTATAAGATCCATTCAAATGAAAAGGCATTATTTACAACAATTTTCTCTACTTTTAAGTACTGTACCCGGGACTTCTATTTTTTCTATTTGTACGTGTCATTTTTGCGCAGAAAACATGCTAATCTTCTCTGCATTGTTTCAATTTTATTGGATGTACCCGAGACTTCTATACCATGAACTTTAGACACTTTTTTTGGTCCCTCAATTATTATGTCTTTCGAAACAATCTTTATACCTCCTCGAGATAATAGTAAGATCTGCGTACACTCTACTCTCCCCCAGACTCCACTTAATGAGATTTCCCTTGATATATTATTGTTGTTGATCCTTCAATTATTAATAAATTTTAATTTTAGATATTGTGATATCTAGTTAAATATACTTAACTTTCAATTAATTGAAACGTATACTTTTGATCCAGGTTCATAAATGTTCACAAATTTACCATCATTATTTATAATTCTACTATTTTATTATTATTATATTATTAAACTTGCATTATTACTACATATTTGACAATTTGGAATATATATTTTTTCTAGTGACAATTTGGAATATGACAAAATATCACTCCATCATACAAAGAATTTGTAGTGACAATTTGGAATATTATTATTTTCTTCTTCTTTTTAGAAGATCAGAAAATGAATAGAACAACTTTTCTTTTTCTTCAATAATGTTTATGATAGTCTTTTCCTTTAATGATTTCTGCAGCCATGAAAAAAGTAGTAGTGCCATATTATGTGTCTGTTTATAATTTCTAAAAGTGTACAAACACTAAAATTCCGTATTTGAATAATGGTCGATTCAAAAAAGGCCGTGATCATTAACTGATACAATTAGTCGATTTTTTTTTACTCGCACTCGATATACAAAATAATACTATACTTTATCATGATTAAGTAATAAATTAGGTCTAAATGTGCTATTTAATTATAGTTAGACAGAGATTTTTAAAAATGTATCAAGACACTTGTTGTATTATCATTGGTTTAATGTAAATATCAGATACGGAAAAAAGTTCTCATAAATAGTCTTCCAGAAAATCAAACTATTTTCGATCTAATTTCTCAAAAAGCAAAAGAAAATACGATGTACTATTTTGTCATGTCATTTCAATCGCAAAAAGACATGATATTTTATTTTTATTATTTTATTATTATAAAGAATGTGGGTACAATTTTATTTAGTTTTTCATTAATATTGATTCTTATTTTAGAATTGTTCCTTATTATCAAACTAATTAGAGAGGATGCAATAACTAATTAGGATGGAAATTAAGAGCTTGTATGATACGAGGAAAAAAGATGATTAATTTTAGAATAAAAATGATCACGAATTAACTTATCCTAAAATTATTAAGCTATTTTCATTCCACATTGAGGCTGAAATAATTAATTAGGATAAAAACTAATTAACTTGTTTCATGTATTTACAACAAATCAATTAACATAACTTGTGTCATTATTTTAGTAGTACGAATCAGTCTCAATAAACCATAAAACCATAGACATATTTCTATTGAGAATGACGTGTACAATTAACACTAATTTCAACAAAATTGTCAAGAAAAAGAAGAGTGGAAAGTTGGTGCACCAGTGGAACTGTTTCATCCTTAACCAGAGATCTTGAATTCGAGATGTGAATATGAAGAAAGTTCAATTGAAAGCACCACCCTTAAATGATTCTTGTCATCCGAATTTAATCGAGACTCGAGAGATCGAAAGGCAAAAGAAAAAGTAGATATAGTGCAATAGTGAACAGTAAATGTTAGTTGAATAGATGGAGGTGGGGTTAACATCATAGCTGTAGGGTTGTCATATTCTCAGTCCTAAGATTGAGACAAAAGGTTAGTATGGTCCCCTACACATAACTCCTTTTTTTTTTTTTTTGAAAATTTATGTAAAATAAAAATAATTTGTGTAGGGGGTGGGGTGGGTGGGGGGTAGAGGGGTATTGTCCCTTTCATTATCCCCACATATCCTGACTTTTCTCTCTGCCATATGAAATTTTAATATCTTCTCTTTTGCTTTTTTCTGTCTCCTTCAATTAATGATATACTCCAAAGTCAATAAAAACTTTCTAATCATGCTTAACCTAAATCATTTATTTTTGTGTTCCAATGCAAAATCCCAAACTCTAACTTATTAGATTGCAGTTTAATTAGTGCACTAATTATGGGACATGACTATAATTATGGTGAAAAACTATATATGATGTACCCACCACTTGAAGATAAGGTGTACACACACTTTTCCATACCTTGTTACATAGGTTGCTTATGTCTGAGACATAATCAGAATTTGAAGTTTATGAGTCTGAGATTTTAAATCTTTAAAGACGTCTTTAGAACAGACAACCAAACTGACATAAGAATTCCAACCCACGCCCATATAGAGCAGATGGAGATTCTTAGACTGGAAAAGGCAGCATTTTTTTCTAGCAATGTATGTGAGCAAACGTCAAAAAGAAAGTGCAACAGGGTGTAACATGTGAGCAATGTTAGAAAAAAAGTTGTTGACTTTGCCTTAAAACCAGAATTTCCCTGCTATATACGTTCTGTACAAAAAAAAAAGTCGAAAATGTAACTTGAATCAATACGTTTGCTACTTCAGTTAACACGAGAGTGATTAGGAAGACAAAAGTTACGTTTGCTACTTCACAAACACACTAAAGAGGTGCAGTCTTTTACATCACAATACACTTGTCTTTTGATGACTTCGGATCTGGCCTGGGGGACGAAGACATAGGTCTCGCGCTGGTCCTTGGTACCTGAACGGAAGTAATTTACTCTCTTAGTCGAAAGTACTTCCAAGTCAGGAGTTATCAAATGTGTAAAACTAAAATATCAGAAGATTTCGAGCCTACCTGAGGACCAGTAATCAACCTTGACCCACCATTTGCAGCTGGTTGCTGGGGGTTCTGATTTCTCTGTGGTGCCTGTTGTTGTTGTTGCTCAAATTCCTGTTGCTGAAGAGCTATTGCCAATTGTAAATCAGAACTGCCACACAACAATACATCTTAGCGCCATCACCAAGTAGATATATCCATGCTATCAAATTAAGGTTGCAAATATAAGTGTATCAACTTTTAAGAAATCCTTAAGAGTCAGCACTACAGTTAAAACAAAATTACTGTTTCACGCCACGTGTCAGCAACTTCTACTGATGCAAACAGTTTTAGACGACATATTATAGGATTGCTTTGATGCTAGAATAGGAAGACAAAACAAGGCAAAGGTTGAATTATCAACAGACAGACTGGTCGAAAACGCTATTCTGCCACTTAAAAGACACCAGGAGAGCTAACGAAATATTATCTGCAGTGTTCCATTCTCATTTAATATATACAAAAGAAGAAACATAAATATTACTTGAAAGTTGGATGTCCTTGTTCTGTGTCCACGCTTGCCAGAAAGTTCTGAGAGTAACAGCTGAAGTTAGTTTCACAAACGCTATTGGTACAAATCCATAACATTCTATTACAGGCAAAGAACTACATACTGCAGTACTGTCCATAGCACTCTGTTGATCCCATGTGGTGTTGGCATTATCTTCGACCTTGAATTCCTTGAAATTGCTAGTCACATATATCGTGTTTCCATTCACCTAACATTGAGAACGCAAAGTTAATAGGCAATGCATTCAAGTAATAATACACTAACTTCTGGAAACAAAACAAATAGATTCTTAATAGAGCTGCATTATACTGTTTGTCCTTCCTTATAAGAGGCAGCAAGACATGCAAAGGCCAAATATAGCAACAGGGTAGGCAACAGTATAGTATTATACCAAATTTAATGCTACTTGACACTATCAAACATAGCAAACAACATGTGCTTAGGAAAAAGGGAGAAGATGATAATTTGCAGTTTATCCCTGTTGGAAAAAATCCAAGGTAAATATATGAAAAGACACGGTTCTTACCTCGTTGAATTTCTCCCAAACCAAATCAGGCTGATTAATAAATCCTTGATCAGTGGCCAAAATATATAATTCGCCTTCAAACTGCACATTAGTTGACATCAGTTTTCCATGCTCAGAAAGCTTAATAAGTGGAGATTGATCACATCTTTAAAGGAAATTACTTTACCACTGTATAAATCACATAAATAATGATAATAATATAATCGTCGAGTAGAACAACAGAGCAGTCGAATACCTTAAACATAGTATTGAAATGATTATTCCTGAAGAAAACACAAAGTTCTCTCTCTTTCAAACCCTCTTGCAAGGAAAACAATCTGTGCAAAAGAGGAAAACAGGAGAATTTTGTTACTTCTAGAAAACATAGTATTACAGTTATGAATGGGAGAATGAACTTATAACAGGGAAGGGAGCATACCCAAAGATTGTTAATTGACTTGCACTGTTCTTCAGAAAGTTCCTCACCAGTTCGCCTAATGAGAATTAAGAAACAGCAAAAGATGTTGAAATACAATTAGATAAAGAGACATTCTTTTTTTACTTTTCCTTTGGAAGTATCAAGGAAGACATTCACCCTACGCAAGAGCATCTGAGTTGCCTGATTCATTCATAAAAACAATTTCTCACCTTCTTTCTGTGTGATTTCATCCTTCACAATTATCTCAGGCACATCTCTACTGTCTCCATTCACTTGTTCAGCAAGAATCACCTCGCCTTCATACATAGGCTCTCGACTTTGGTAACTTGTGGTTGCTGACTCCAATATGCAATCCTCTCCTTCATACATGGGTTCATCACCATCTATGGAAGAATTAAAAGTTTCAGCTTCATCTGTGTCATGTTGTCTACCACCAGATGAATCTGGGGCTGCAGATGGTATCGACGAACTTGATGAATCAAACACATCACAACCAACTTGATTGGGTTCAGCTGCATTCCCATCTTCAGCAATAACGATTGTTCCCGGAATGTCATTCATACCTCCAGATAGATGCTCATGATTTTCACAGGCAGATAAAGAAATTTGACCTGACTCAAGAGGCAGACTCTCATTTTCAGCCAGCAGTTTTGCATTTCCAAGATCTAGGGTAGGGGTTTCCTGATCACATTTCAGGGAGGAACTAACAGCTACTTCAGAGGCCAACTGGGAACTATTTGGACTGCCATCACCAGATATTTTGCTAATGTTAGCTACTAATTCTTCTGTGGATATCAATGCTTCATGCTGTAAAACTGGTTGTGTCTCAATAGCATTTACTTCTGATGTCTTGTTAAGAACCACTGGCTCTGGACACTTTAGATTTGCTATCTCACCTAAAGAATTCAGTCCATCGGTTTCTACTGATGAAGTTGCTGTTTCAGCCTCAGATAATTGAAGGGCTTTCAACAGCTCTGCTTCTTCTTCAATATCTCCTTTTCTAGCTGCATGGCGATCTGTGATAGTAACAGGAGAATCATCAAATGATCTCCCTCTTGAGAGGCATGGAGAAGGTACCCCTAGGGCTGCAGTTGTAGCAGCAGCAAAATCAACATCGTCGTCTTCAGAACTTTTTTTATGCTCAGTTTCCATATTTTGGGTATCAAGGGAAACAAGCTCCCCCATCAAAGTGTTGTACGACTTTGATCCAATTGCATTTTCCGTATCATGGTCCTGGAACAAATTGATAACTCAGAAATATAATTCACCAATAACCAATGGTTGCAACTGGTCTTTAAACTTGCAACAAACAAATATCAGAGCAAAATGGTCAAAATAATGCAGCCCGTAACAAGAACCGTCTAAAGAAAAAATATATCCTTGATGCAATCTCAGGCTTCATTTCAATATTTGCACACATCTGAATTATAGGTACTAAAATTTAGAAGGTTTTCCAAGACCAAATGAGTTGTCCGTCATTTGACATCTCATACTAACATAAGTTTTTCTCAAAACTTTTAACTAGAGATGGATAAAAAGAGATGAACTATACACAATCCAAGGAATATTGATTTAGAATTAAGAAAATACACAAAATTATTTGCATTATCTATTCTGGAGAGTATTATTGCACAAATAAGCAAAAGAGTTAAATGGAATAGCTATCACTAGTCACTAGTTAAAAAAACTAAAAAATTGAACTTGGATGCAATTATTAGATCATTAAACAAGACACTATGCCTTGACATATACTAGGGGTGGAAAATGGATAGGTGGAGCTAAATTTGGGGAAGTCAATAAATGGGCCATTGGTCCCCGTACAAATTAAACTTGGGTCAAGATAGGCTGAGAAACGGATTATAGCCAACCCAATTTAAAGGGATTTCTCTAACTACGTATGCAATGCCATTAATAGTCATCATTTCAACGCTTAAAGAGATGAAGTGATGCAAAGTGAGCAGTTCAGAAAAATCTGTGCTTCAAACAATGACTCGTAAATAATCCCCAACAAAAAGTAATCGGTTTTTTGAATCTCAACTTTCAGAAGTTGGATTAATATCAATTTTATTGTAATTGGATGTTGAGATTTGTTAATTTAATTGTACATTGATTCTTATATGTAGTATACTAAACTCATACAGATTTAGTATTTTTAAAATTTTCTATAACTGTGGGCTTTGCTACGAAGAAGCAAACCACTTCAGTTCTCAATTTCCGCTTCAAGCCCCAAGGACCTTTTTGTCCTCTTTTTTTTGCGCTTTCACTTTTGAAGAAAGTGATTGATGCTCTCTTACTGTGTGTTTGCCAGCTTTTTATTAATTATCTACAGATCATACTAAACAAAAAACTGTAGTTTAGTTTTTCTTCTACCTGTTTCTTCATCCTTCAGGTTGATTAAAATTACACAATCATATAGACTGCAAAATAATACTTCATCTTTTCTTCTCATTTGCATAATGAAATCAGCCATTGTTCAAATTCTTGCAAATATAAAGACCATAATATAGAAACTGAACTACGTGAGATATATACAGGGAGCTAAAAATAAAAGATCATACACTTAGGAACAAAAATAACCATATAGACTATAGAGAGTTATGAAATTTCCAATTTGAGTATTTCTATATGCAATTAAAAAATAAATCCAATTTGAAATGTTTGTTTAAAAATCCTTTTCTCAAAGATAAATTTGTCCACATCAATCAATCGTCCCTCCCTTTTCTCAGCCTATTAGTACTATTGGTCTATTGTTGCATATGCACACTATGCACACAGTATTGGCTATATTGTAGGTGTTATTTCTCATATAGTACATAGTAATATGGAGAGCAATCACAACTAAATAAACTCTACAGAATTATCAAGGATTGAATAAGGACTTGGAGTGAGCATCTTTTTTATGGAATTGGTTGCCTCGGTTTGTTGCTTCACACCCATGTTTCCCGATATGTTGTGAATCCTCTGCCTGCTCAAGCTATTGATACCAAAAATTTGGCAAATGTTAAGTGAAAAGATTGGATACCTAATATCAAGGATGGACCGACTTGTCAGCACACAAGTAGGCAAATACAAATGAGTATGGCATATATTGTATTTCCTACCTCTAGTAAAATGTGGATTTCTAGTGCCGTACTTCTGGTTCTTATTTCTCTAGTTCAAGAGGCCTCTTCGGAAACTAGTCTTCCTATATGGATCTTTTACGAGACCTATAACTTGTACGACAGTTCACTAGTTTATCTGAAAAATAATATTGTTGTTAAACTGAAAAATATCTTCTCATCCTTGTAGACAAAAAATGACAAAATGTTAGAATCTTAGAATGAATAAAGATAGCCTCATTTAACAGTCTATTACACGCCCACCTATTTGTCTCCATATACTAAGAATGTTCTTGCTCAAAATTATGGTGATGATCCATCGGGCTCTGCCTTTTACAGTTTCACGGGTTGGTTTGGGTTATTGATTCAGCCCAAGTTGACCAGTTTACTACACAGGTTGGTTTGGGCTATCTCCCAAAATCACCCATCATCAAACATACCATTTGCCCCCACCCGTTAAAATTTGGGCGGGCTACAGTTTTTTGGGTCGTGTTTGCCACCAGCCCACCACTAATGTCATACAAAAACAAACCAATAAAAAATTTAAGGTGGAAGAGAAGCTTATAAAAGTGAGGAGTGTATAGCAATAAAGAAGACAAATACGTGACATATATCCTAATATGACCAATGGAGGAGTAACCTATGGAAACAAGTGTAGATCCTTGATTTTCCTCTTCCAAATAGGCTTTCCTTAGTCCCTAATCAGTTAGAGAATGGTTGCACCAAACTGGCAGATGTTCAGTGTTCCGTATTCACTATCTATCACACTCTTTTTGCTGTAGATTCTCGATTATTTATGATTATTTTGTTAATAAGTTCGCTTTGATTCTGCTTAGCGTTTGCATTAATTTGCATCATAGTTCCGCTCTTTGCCTTGAAAATTAATTTAGTGGTTTTCATCAATTACTATAAAATTACACCATGTCTAGCAAGTCCAAAATAGGCATTAAAATCACCAAAGTAAACATTGAGCGCATAAATTCCAAAACTGAATCAGATTTGCTTCTAACGTCTTCAAAATTCATGTAAAATACAGATGCAAGATAGAGCAGCTTCTTGGAACAAGAACGATAAAGCAACCTGCTGTCAATACTTAAAATATGTATATTCGAGGTTTCTCTTTTAAGTTGTACCTTCATAGATATTAAACACCACGAAATAGAACAGTAACAACTAGCGCTAAGTCAAATCAAAATCTCCATATACTAATAGATGTATCAAGCATATCTTTCAGCTTTAACAGTGTCTTGTTATGCTTGTGAGGTTTAGCACAGGATGCAAAACCTAAGGCCCAAACAAGAGATGCTAGATTCAAAATTCTCTAGCATATTTTTTTGGTAGGTCTGAACCAAAACAACTGTCAGAGTTCAGACTGTCAACTATTAAGTGTAACTAAACAAAAAGAACTGGCCTAATAAGCAACTTTAAAGAATGTAGCTAAAACTCCTACCTGTGGATCAACTATCCAACCATGATAAAGTGGAATATCCAAAAGATCAAATATTGCACATTCACGAGTGAACTCAAAGTCATCAATTCTGCCAAATAAGATGCGTATTTCATCAGAACCCCAAACTGGAAACATGCATGTAATTGCATCCTAAAGATATAGTAACACGTGTATAGTAAGGTGAACAGAAGCAATCAAAAAAGGATAGATTGTCTACCTCCTGAATTTTATATTTACATCAATACCAGTTGCAAGTCTAGGAAGCAAATCAATTGCATCAGCAATATTCTGTTGCTGATTTTCAACATATCCAACATCTTTGTCCTGGATAGCAATTTAAAATGCTCACGATTACCTCAAATCCAGTAAACAGAGACCACATTTGACAGTATAAATTATACATCACAAGACTACCCGAAACAGTACAAATGAAAGGAACAAAAAGCATATCCATAAAGGCAATCTAATTACATTGACATTACTGTTTGAATCTATCAGCCGCTCAGCAACGAGAGAAAGCAATTTCTCCTGTGAAACCTCAGGAATATCAGGGCTCAAGCTTAAGTTGTTCTTCAACAATAGTACATTACCTGTCAAACATATAACAAAGATTCATATTAAATACACATACCGACCATTAAATATAAGTCAAAGCATTGACAGGGATTTTCAAGCAAACTGGTTGATGACATCAATAACCTTCTTCATGAACAAGAAATGAATATATACAATAGAATTGATCATGCGAAAATGAATTCCCTTTGCTTTGTTAGTGCCAACATATTGTTTGAGTTCCAACAGCTCTGAGTATAACCAGGAAGATAATTTCAGGTGAAGTGCTTATTATCATCCCTTTAATTTTTATCACAATTTCTCTTCCTCTTCTTCTAACAGCAAGGAACAACTTTAACCCTCAGCTAGTCAACTGATTTCCCTTACTCAAAATAAGTGAACTCAAGTTTTTTTATAACCTTGAATTTGATGAGATGTGTTGAACATCAAAAGAACGAATACTGGTTATTTCACAATAATTTGATTCTCCATAGTAGAAAGCTTTTCTTATTTCATTTAGCTTAAAACTCCCATGACCCATGTTTCTTAAAAATAAAACTCCTATATAAGGAGCTCTGCTGAATGTGTAACTGCCAATTATGCAAGTGATATTTCTCTCTCTTCTCTGTTCACAAAGTACCACAGACCATGGAAGATATATAAGTAGCAAATGTGTACATATGGATGGCCTTTCCCGGCCAACATTTTTTGTTTCTTTTTCATAATTTTCCTTCTTTCGATAATCCATTCTATTACAGACTGACAGCACCATTTATTTCTGGTGTCGTATCAATGGAAACCTCTAAGTACTTCTTTTGAGTGACCAATCTAACGGGGACTACCTTTTTCCAGCCTATTTTTTCTCTTCCCATTATTGTAACTTCTTCAACAACTTTACAGCCTATATTCAGGGAATTTTCTCAACTACAATGTCAATTCAAGCTGCTCCAATTTTTTTTTGAAGGTTTGACACTGTACCTTTTCCACTGATTGAAAGTAGAGACTTTTTTATGCATATTGAAAAATGCAGTTCTTTTGCTTCATACAATTGCCAGATGTTCTTTAAAGAAAATAACACCACCTTTGTTTTCGACAATTTTTCAATATTGGGTGACACAATCCACTTGTCACTACATAAACAATTCCAGTAACTTTTTGCCATTTCAAATTGAGAAACTCGAGTTTTTTCACTACCTTTACTTTGTTGTTGCGTGTTGAAAGATAATACAATCATTAGCAATATATTGCACTATGATATTCTTAATAATTGTCATAATAATTAGGTATAAGATTTAGAAAACTTCTCTTCTTGTTGTAAACTCAAACTCCTAACTTTATATGTTTTAATTATCAATTTCAACAAGAGTTTATTCTATTGCTTTTTTTTATGACGGTAGTATCAGGAGCCAACTTGCACGCACCTAGAATATTCCAGTGGGTACCTGCCATCTCCCACCTCTCACCAATACAAATGGGTGACTATGCCCATCAATGCTTAGGTAGATGGGAAGGAAACACCTAATGTATTTTGCCTCGTTTGGAATTTGAACCTCATGTTTCTCCCGCCACTCCATTGACCTCTAGGAACATACCCTTGGGCTTCTCTCACTTATTTTATGTTTATATGGTACAAAGCCTTCTTCAAAAATGCAAGGAAAAGCTACATATCATATACATCGACTATCTCCCACCCTAGACGGGAAGCCCCCTGGAATATGGGGTAGTTTTTTTTATAATATTATAACCTTTAAGAATTTGGTAGAGACTTGAAAAGCTTCTCTGATAGCATCAACAGTGGCATGCCTCCATTAAAGTTGATGGATTTTAATGAAAAATCTAGAAGATGCTTATCGTGAAACAAGAGCCCAAGAATTATGGAAAAAAGAATGAGCTAAGTGCTACATGTATTCATAATCCAAGTCCAAGAGGAGGAAGATCGGGGCCATATGGAGCTCAAGAGAAGGGGTCCACATGGACCTCAAGAAAAGCCCGGAGGAGCACCCAACACGGAGCTGATTCGCATGGCCAAAAGTGCCAAAATTCAAGCCCAAAAGGGCTGAAACTCATGCCCACAATAGGAGCTGAAATTTGCACCTTTTCTCATTAAAGCTCGTTTTTATTAGCTCTTAATTCTTAAAGCAATTTTCAATTTCTTTGTCCATATATTTCTTATTAAATCCCACATTATATTTGTGTTTTGCGTTTAAACCCCAATTGACTTTAGACCTTTTATATGTTTTCTCCATTTGTGCATTTTCTCATTAAAACCCACGTTTTATTTGCTCTTTACGCTTGAACCCTAACGAACCTTGGACCTTTTATGCGTTTTATCCATTTGCGCATTTACTCATTAAAGCTCACGTTTTATTTACAGTTTAAGCTTAAAGCCCCCAATGGACGTAAGAGCTTTTTTACGCTTTTCGCTCTTGATAACACTGATCAGAAGTTCGTTACAACCAATCACGTGTCAGGCAAATCCCTAGTATCAAATCTCCATAGATTGTTATAATCAAGCAGTGTAAATGAGAAAAGTTTCTAATTTTTCTAACTTCATTTCCTTTTCTTTCTGAATTCTCTTTATCTCCATTTGCATCTTTTGATCTCTCTTACAAACCAGAGCAGCTAAAGCTACAATTTTGATTCAGTAAGCATCACAACAAAAAGATACAGACTGCTATCCTAAAAGGCCATATCCAGGTTTCGGCTAGCCTATAGTCAACCCTCACAGTAAATGATAATCCAAAAAACTACTGATTTCTCTTAAATGTGGTTCTCTAAAACTAAAGATTGTTCATGAAAACTCAATTCACATCCTATCAGTCACAATTTCACATATAAATAAAATAAGAACAGGATTCATCAAAACAAGTAATCAAAACATCAGAACTTATATGTGTTAATCTCAAATTACACACTTAATAAAACCCTAAAAACAGCAAAAAGGGAAGAGAAAAGAGGGTTTACAGATAGCGAGAAGTGGACAAGGTCCATTGTCGTTCTGGAGAATGATTGGTGTTGTTCGGCCCAAGAATTGAATAACCTTTGTCTTGTGAACCATTTCTTTGGTTTCTGGCTCCTCCGGCTTCCGTTCTTCCGATTGAGAAGTGGGTATTGAAGAATCCATCTTCTCGATTCAAATTCGATTCCTTCCAATACACAATTCAATTGAATTCAACAAAATTCCAATAGAAAATCAGCAGTTTGTGAAACTTTCAGAGTAAGAACAGCGAGGATGGACGTATATATATATGTGTGTATGTATATATACAGAGAGAGATTATGGAAATCGACGAAATCAAAGGAGAAATGAAACTTTATGAATAAGAAAACATTTTCCCTTTCTTATGGGCCGGTGAAGTGAATTAGCTAAAGTATGAGGACTTGTTGATAATTATAGATAATCGAAGAAAATGGCAAAATATACTCTAAGCAATTTTATTTTGGAAAAGTTTGTTAAAAGTGAAGAAGAAAAGTATTTTAATAAAATTTTATTATTATATTAAACAAGAACTATGAAGTAAGAAGGAGTTTGATACAAATGTTTAATATGTAATTTTTGCTACTATTTATCTATTTTTAAGGACTAGAATGGAGGTAAGTTATGCATGTATTGAATCATATATAATCAATATCACGTTCGGTATATAATGTTAGTACAAATTCAGAAAGAAATTATAGAACGATTAGACTTACTTAAAAGTTCAAGGAAAACTAGCAATAGTTACTAATTAGTGCCCAACTGTTTCTTGTTTTAGTTGAAAACTTATGCTTCTTAGCACCATTTTATAAAAGGTGGTTGAGATGATAGGTGACATTATCGTGAATATTCTTTGTTGGTTAATGATATTTTACTTTTTTTTATCAATAATATATATATCATGTTCGGTTGCTTATTAAGAGGTAAATTACTCATGTATGAGCTAGACTAATGAGGTGTTTGGTTTGCAATTTAGAAAATCTGCATAACTGGCCAATATATAAGTTATGAAAGAATATATATTATTTTATACGGGATAAAAAAAAATAGTAACTAACACATGAATAATTAGTAAATAAATAATTAAAAAATTGTATAAATTAATACATAAAGTCCGATTTTGTATTAAAACCGTCCATTTTCATCATCCCAACATACCATAATGTTTTTTATGCATAAAAAAAAATAAAAAATCCCCTATATATTCCTATATTTTGTCCTTATTAGTCTTGAAGGTTACAATAGTACATGGTATCCCTGGTTCATATTACCCTTATATATAAGCCAACAAGAAGAGTACCAACACAGCTCTACAAAGTTGTACCAATAGTATCAAAAATTGTACTGTACCATTAAGCCCTATTCACTATTGAATAAACACGTGGGCTACACGTGTCCTTCTACATGCTTTAGTTTTCAATTATTTTCCTATGGTTCTTTCACCAATCTATCATCTTTTCAGTCATTTTCTACCTTTCTATTTTTTATTCTCATTCTCTCTCTTGATGGAGAAGTCGAAAAAGTGACTTAGAAATGGAGGTATTACATTTTCGGAGAGGAACATCAAATTGATGGAAATATAGTGAAGAGTGATTTCAGTCCCCGGTTGGAACATTAATTTGGTGATGAAATTTCACATTTGACTATCGAAATGGGAGGTAATCTTTCAGTCCAAGTAAATTTTTGTGTTTTCCTTTCAGTTTTTGGGTTTGATTATTTTTCCCGAGATATTGAATTCTTATTTATCAAAGTCAAAATTATCTTTTATTTTTATGTTTTTTGATTTGGGAATTGGAGAAACTTTACAGGAAGCCCGTCATTATGAAATGGATGCAATAAGGAAGAAAGAGAATTAAGTAAAACTCACTAGAAATCTTGTGAGCATTTGGCTTTAACTGATTTTGCACATGCATGTACTCATTCACTATTTTGTCTCAATTTCTTAGGTGTAGAATGTATTAGAAGAATTCAGTGAGAATATAGAAAGGCTCTGTGAGAAAAATTCTCAAAGGTTAGTACTATATATATCCAATAGTCATTTTTTGGAGATTATCTCCCCTTTTTTCTCCGCAATTTTGTCCTGTTGATAAGTTGGAGATTTGATTGGTTCCACATACTTCTGAACAATCTGCTTCTGTAAAGTTCAACTTTTTTGCTAAGCAACATATTTGTGTTCTTTCAAATTCACAAATATTGATTATTTATGAAGTGAAGTGAAATTATTTATCATATAGGACTCGACAACGTGAACAAGATATCACCTTCAGGTCATTTAGGTTGGGCCTGTATTGACTAATTTGGTTGAAGGTTGAGTATTTGTGGTCTCTCTCTATAATGTTTATACTCATGGCTCGTGGGGTGGTTGTACACTCTTGTCATCACTTACCCAATTATATATTTATCATATGTAGTCTAGCTGGAACATGTCTTCACTTATACAACTATGTATTTATTGTACGTAGCCTGTCTGGAACAAAATGATCAATATTGTTTGAAGGTATATGAGCTTATTTTTTTCGTACATGTACATAAAAATGTCATGCTCTATCCATATAGTTAAATTACTTTAGTTGTATTGTTAAGGTGAAAAAGACGACACCGAATTCAACTATGTTGGGCTGCTAAGATTTTTTTGGATTGGGGGGGAGGGGGAGGGAATGCTTGTTGTGCTACTTAAGCGTTTTTCTCTTTTTATGTGTTGGGGTGGTGCTTTTTGTTGTTGTTATGCTGTTGTGTTTGTTCAGAGTCTTTAGATTAAGAGCTAGGATGATTAAAGGTGACATTTTAGGATGTGTAAGTGTTTAGTTGAGGTGCTTCTTAGAGTTCATGTATTTATTCAATTTGTATAGTAAAATTGGTTAGATGAACCTGATAAGGGTGGTAATCCTCAAAAGTTATCTTTTTTTTCTTCTTTATCATTTCTTGTTGTTATATCCATGTTTCATCAGGTGACATGAAGTTTGGGAATGTCCTTTGTTCCAATCTGGACCTTTTATGCTACTTTGAGCTGTTTTTTTTTCTCTCTTTCTTTCCTTTTATTGTGGTGTTGGTGTTGTTTTATTGTTATTTTGAGCTTGCTTGATCAGATTTCTCTTCAAGTGTTGTAGCAATTGCATCACAAGTTTGATGAAATTTTTCAAAAATGATTGAATCTGCCACTTTTCTTTATTTGTTTCTAGAGTGAAGGCTGAAAAAATTACCTGAACTGAAGGAGAAGTGAGTTTCTTATCTGAAATATCACTATATGTTCACATAGGAGAAGTAAACTATTGATGGTTGACTTGTGTTTTGACAAATAGTTGGTGATAGTTCATAGTTCAGTGATGAAATTCAAATACCGAATACTTAAGGTGTGATTTTTGCCATTGACTCTTTGTTTCTCATTTCTTGCACAATGGTTGTTTGGTTATTTCCTATTAATGAAATAATAATGTATATGAACTTGCATGACCTTTATTGTGAATTATAATCTTCCAAACTACTTATTTTGGCTTCTCCGGGAGGTGATGGACAGATGCGAAAAAGAAAAGTTAGTGTATGACTCATGTTGGATGGCAATGTCAATATTACAGATGGTTGCAAAACACTTTCAATGTCATGCATTTATATTTATTTTTTACAATTATATATCAAGTAAAGAACATATTTTGCCAAGTTCTTTTTGGCAGTTTTTTGGCAGAGTCCATAGAAACATGCCTTTGATTTAGATTGTGTCACGAGTCGTTCTCTCTACTAACTGTCAGAATAATCCGAAAGTCAATCATTCCCAGCTTTGATATGAAGGTATGGGGGAGATCAAAAGGGAGTATGTTAGTCAAATAGAGGGCTCTCAGGTGCATATCCTGTTTCTCCATTTGTACGAGTACATTATTTTTTGTAGAACAATAATAACAATCAATACCATAGATTCATAACTATAAATTGCTTATTGCAAATATAGCAATAACAGAAAAGGCAAGATTCTTACCTCCTCCTTGCCAACTTCTACATACATCTCCCTACATGATTCATATAATTGTAGCCAAGGTAAGAAACAACTGTACAAGATAACTTGACAATACTCTTATTGTTATAAACTCTATCCCTCCCCCTATTACAAGTTCGATAACACTACAAGCAAGAGCAAAATTGTATGATCATTTGAAGAAAATAAAAGATGTAGCTTTTAAACTCTGCATAAAGGATTTGTTTTTCTCATTCCAATGCTTCAATGACAATTTTCTTACTAGGAGCACTGAGCACAAATTATTGTATCATTGAACACACTAAATCACCATTTAAAGAAATAATAGTAATGAGAAGCTTAGATGAATTGTCAATTTTCTATTCTTTGACAAGTCTAATAATTCAAGTATTTAAGAATTTTAATTAGTTTATCCTCTCTTAAAATTTTATTGAGGACTCTTTTAGCAAAGAGAAGTCTCATCGACATCGGACCTTATTTAATAATTCTATTCGAGTATTAAAATGAAGATATTTTTTTAGATGTTAATGGAACTCTTTAACATCCTTGCAGACTAATTAAAGAAAGAAAGAGGCAAGGTATTAAGAATGTATTCAGTGCTACTTCAATCAAGTAAGTTTTACTTTTTCTGGTGATTATTTTTATTTTATTATGTAATATGTGGAATATGGATGGAGAGATTTTATCTACACCCTCTTTTTTTTTTGTAGACATCTTAAGATATCCAGCCATTTTTCGAGGAGTTTACTTTAACTATTGTCATGTCATGGGAGATGAAAACTCACCAAATCTTTTTAGTTCGTCTTGACTTTGTATTTGTTTATATTATGCACACTCTATAGAGTTTCACATTCTCATGGATTTGACTCCTTTGTGATTCAAATACATCTGGTATACTCACTAATTAGTACTGTTGGATCCTTGCTCACCTATAGTTATATTGTTGAGTGAGGCAAGTAACTGAGAAAAACAATTAAATTCCAAAAACAGAACAAGAAGGAGCCAACCCATGAAAAAGGGAAAAACATTCAAGTTCCAGAAACAGAACAAGGAGGAGGCCAAATCATGAAAAATGATTGATTTCAAATTCTCTAATTTTCAAGACTTAAGGTACAATTTCACATACCTTTTTCAGGTTTTTGAAATTGTAGGTCTCTTTTTCTTGAAAACAAACCACAATGTTCTATTTTGAATGGTGTTGTAGTAGTATTTAGTAGTTATTCTTGGATAGAAGTTACAGTTTTAGTATTAGATACAAAAAATTTAAAATACTTCACCTGTAGAGTCGACTTTATAGTAGTTCTGGGATTGAGAGACTAATGATGGTTGGGAATGATTTGGTAATATTCTTTCCCTTAATGAGGTATTATGTGTGATTTTGACACACATAATATCTAATGAAGAAGGTTTTACATATTATGTGATTATGCATGTGGGATAGGTTTTGCTTAAAAAAATTGTCGTTCAGATTTTCATTTATTGAATTGATAATCTTAAGTCGAGTAGTAAACTTAAATGAAAGGATACAAACATAGCTATAGCATGCTTTTATCTCTGTCACACACTCAAACTATTAATGTTAGAGTTAAGGTTAATGGCTAAGCGGGTCTAACAGATCTATGTACTCCGTCCCTCTATATTATCATTTTTAGTTTTACTTAGTTGTTCATTATCACTTTATTAGATTCAGAAGCTACCATCTTTGCTGAGCTTTGTAAATCAAATAGCATTCTGTAATATATGATTTTTAGGAGGACAAGAAAAAAAATTGTCCATAATATCTTAAGACTGCTTCCTGTTAAGGATAGTCAAAGAGGAAAACAATGTGATTGAGATGACACATGTAATTTTATTTTTCCCTCTTTTTTTTGTTAAGATAAATGAAAGTCCAGAGATAAATTCTTCCCTCCATATATCATTTTACTTGTCAAAAGAAAAAAGAACTTGTCACCTAAAAATATATCACTTAATGAATTTATATTGAGTAGAGATTTTGGCTCAATTTTGCTAAAAGAGGACTTGAGCAAATGTGTACCTTTATAAGGTGTTCGTAGTGTAGATAAGAACATACATAGCAAGTCAAGTCGGTAAGATGGAAGTTGGCTTTTAAAAGAACTACTTAATTAACTTCTATTTTTATCACCTTGATATAAATATGCAGTTTGTGCAAATAAGAAGTTGATAGACTTAACAAGAACTTGTGCTGATTATTTTTGGTGTGTGCACTTCAAATAATTTGCAGGGAACAACAAATAGTAATGTCTGGGCACAGAAGAGTTAGATATGTACAAAAAGTTGAAAAGTTGATGTTCTCCATAGTACATTGGATAGTCCAGATGTTGACACATTATTAGTAATGTCTGTAAATGCAGAATGTTTCTAACAACTTCGAGCATTCTCCCTTTCTTACTTTTTGATTATTTCATTTGGGTGCAAATTTGAGTCAATATTTTATGTAGTCTACCTTATCAATGATTTTGCAGATGCTTGAGTGAATACATTTTATTTCCATACTTGATCATCCCTTTCGCTAATTCATATACACAATTTGAATAAAAAATTTCTTTGCAATAAATATAGCTGAATAATTTTCAGCATACTTTATTATTTATCGAGAAAAAATCAACTATGTTGGGCCCGTGCTAAGCACGGGCCATGCCCTTCTAGTAACTAATATATATGCCTTACTAGTTTACTAAATGTACTTTTTTCTTTTGATGATTTTTTCATGAATTAATATAATGACAAGGTATAAAATAATAGTAATATTTATAAAGCAAATTACTCTCAAGATTAGTACATAAGACTTAAGGAAATTTTTTTAAGTTAAAAAATAAAAAAGTTATGGGGAATTATTTCTATTTTGAATGAAAGTTGAAAGAGGAAACATATACTTAATGCATAAGTAAATTTTTTTAAAAGTCTTCTATAGTTTTTTGGTCAGTCAAACCTTTGAGAAATTTTGTGGAAGGACAAATGTGAAAGTGAGCAAATATATATGTAATAAGAAGTTAATTGAAATAATGTAACCTAATAAATTGCAAAATCTTGAATTGTTAATCGGTATGCCAATATGTAAATTTTTGTCACTTGGTTAGAAGGTTTTCAATTCATGTAATCTTAATTAAGTGAATAACGTTACTAAAATTCTCATCGTGTATTAGTAAAAAAATAAATTAATAAATACATAATTGTATGTACACAAACTTCTGTATAAGAGGTCATACACGTGCAAGAAGTTTAATAAAAATAATTAACCTAATAAATTACAGAATCTTGAATTGCTAATTGTTATGCTTATGTGATCAAGGTTTATTCTTTGCCACTTGGTTAGAATTTGTGTAATTTTAATTAGGTGAATAACATAATTTAAATGTCTCGTCATGCACTATTAAAAAAAATTAAATAAAAAAAAAATTATCAACATAAGATGTTTATATCAAATCAAATAAATATATAACTATACAACAACTTCTATATAAGATTACATACATGTGATTGATATAAGAAAAATATTTGAAATAACAGACCTAATGAGACTATAGTGAATAATGCAATTAAAAAGTCTCGTTTGTGCTAATCAAAAAGAAAGTTTACTTATATAAGATATTTAGATCTAACCAATGATTATTTACATACGTACTTTTATTACTTAAATTATATTAAAGTGAATTAACTTAGTATAAACACAAAAAATGAATACGTATTTACCTACTAATGAAATGTTGAGCTCATTTGGTGTCTTTTCCTAAATTAAAAAATTAATACTTTTTTGATCTTTTTTTTTTCAACGAGGGCGGACATTGATTAGAAAGTTACATTATAAAAATGAAACAATGATTGACAAAAAGGACTAAAAACAAATGAAAACCACAAAAAAAAGATATATATATATATATATATATTATTATTATTTTTATTTTGGCAAATGTATACCATTATAGAAAGATTGCCCAGCGATTTTTTATTAATAATAAAATAGAAATTCTCAACGTGAATAATACAAGTAAAGTGGTTAAGTCAAACCTTATCAATTCTAATGAGATAATAACTAAAAAATAATTATTTGCTCTTGATATGTTAAAAGTGATTAGTAGAAATAAATTTTTATTTTTAATATAGTGGATAAGTAAAGTGAACTAAGAGGGTTTGATAATGAAATTGCTATTACGTATATGTATTAGGTTAAACTATATTGATAGTATACTGGATTATTCGGATTCCAACGTGAATATCAATCTCCCCGAATAGAAATCAAAAAAAAATTACATTTATTTTACACGTATATATGTAACTTAAATCATATTTTTTTATGAGCAAAAAGGTTGTAATTAATATAAAATCATAAAGTATATAGTAAGTATTTTAATGTTGTTTAATGGAAGAAAACAATAGGGCGGTGCTCAACATATAAAGTCTTCATCAAAACCCTACTTTCCAATACATGATACCAACTAATCCAACTTTGATCCAATTAAATAAGCAGTTGGTGATTCAAAATTTTATTTTATTTTTCGCTAGACGTAATATCTGTAAAACTGTATTGAAACTCAATTAAATTTAGATTCACATCTTTTATAAGGATGACGCTCTCAACATGATAGTTTTTCATTTTCAAAAACTGAAAACCTCTGATTAAAAATAAAGGAATCTCAATCATCTCATCACAACTCATGTTAGTAAAAATTATTTGTCTCGTTAGATAACGAAATATGTTTCGGTTGAATATTTATGTGCTTAATTTCTTTTTATAGAATAAAATACATTAGTGGCATTATTCTCAAAACTTTATAAGTGGATATGTGATGATATTTAGTGAGGGAGCCATGAATTTTATAACATTTGAGATTCAAAAAAGTTTATATTAGTGCCAGGAAGTTGAATACAAACTAAAGAAACTTTTTAAATTATATTTTATAATTATAACGATCGGCGCACATATATATACACACATTTGAGATTCAAAAAAGTTTATATTAGTGCCAGGAAGTTGAATGCAAACTAAAGAAACTTTTTAAATCATATTTTATAATTATAACGATCGGCGCATATATATCTCCTTATTTAGAAGTGAGAGTTGGAAAGGACCAACATTGCATTAAAGTACTTGTACAATGTTGGTCCTTCCATTGCATTAAAGTACTTGTACATATATAAGTGGGCCCCACCTCCTTCCACTTAAATAATATTCTTCAACCTTATCATGGTAAAAGTTGAATTTATTATCCTTTTCATTTAATTTTATATGATATTATTTTTTCCTATAAAATCATTATATATGTTTTAACAATTTACTTCCACTTAAATAATATTTTTCAACCTTATCATGGTAAAAGTTGAATTTATTATCCTTTTCATTTAATTTTATATGATATTATTTTTTCCTATAAAATCATTATATATGTTTTAACAATTTACTTCCACTTAAATAATATTTTTCAACCTTATCATGGTAAAAGTTGAATTTATTATCCTTTTCATTTAATTTTATATGATATTATTTTTTCCTATAAAATCATTATATATGTTTTAATAATTTAAATTTCAAAAACATTATAATTTAACTTTAAAGATTTTATTTTATCAAAATCTTGTACATTGAAATATATAGTTATGAATTTAAAATATTTTTAAAATCATATAAAAATTTCAATAACTTCTCAAATTCCATAATATAACACTTAAATACTACATATTATATATTAATTACTATACTATAAATGACTTAAATACTCCATATTATCTATTACAATAATTAACAATTATTTGACACTTTAAATTCTATCAATGCCATATAAATTAGGATAAAAAACCTAACATATAATATTTAAATATATTTAAAAATAATATAAGTAATACTATACATTACAATAATTAACAGCTTAATTATTTAAAACTTATATAAAAAATTTAATTAACTCTAAATTCTCTTGGTACCACATAAAATGGATTATATGATAAACATATATTGTTTGAAATTCACGAAAAAGAAACTATAAATTACAATAATTAACAAAATAAATCTCTCGACTCCAACAAATCTATCAATTAATGCCACATAAATTGGGACATGGCAAATAACATATATTATTAAAAAAATATTTAAATAATTAAGCTGTTAATTATTATAATGTATAGTATTACTTATATTATTTGTAAATATATTTAAATATTATATGTTAGGTTTTTTATCCTAATTTATATGGCATTGATAGAATTTAAAGTGTCAAATAATTGTTAATTATTGTAATAGATAATATGGAGTATTTAAGTCATTTATAATATAGTAATTAATATATAATATGTAGTATTTAAGTGTTATATTATGGAATTTGAGAAGTTATTGAAATTTTTATATGATTTTAAAAATATTTTAAATTGTTAGCTATTGTGATTTGTAGTACTTTTTTTAAACATAATTTTGAAAACAATATTTATTACTCTGTTTGTTCTAATTTAT